>NC_044501.1:1058106-1075606 GCF_902362185.1 Chanos chanos | reverse complement strand
GACACAGATTAAGTTTAATGAGTGTGTGTTGTGTGACTGTGTGTGGTGTCCAGTGAAGATGGTAAAAACAGAGACACAGATTAAGTTTAATGAGTGTGTGGTGTGATTGTGTGTGGTGTCCAGTGAAGATGGTAAAACAGAGACACAGATTAAGTTTAATGAGTGTGTGTTGTGTGACTGTGTGTGGTGTCCAGTGAAGATGGTAAAACAGAGACACAGATTAAGTTTAATGAGTGTGTGTTGTGTGACTGTGTGTGGTGTCCAGTGAAGATGGTAAAAACACAGATTAAGTTTAATGAGTGTGTGGTGTGACTGTGTGTGGTGTCCAGTGAAGATGGTAAAACAGAGACACAGATTAAGTTTAATGAGTGTGTGTTGTGTGACTGTGTGTGGTGTCCAGTGAAGATGGTAAAAACACAGATTAAGTTTAATGAGTGTGTGGTGTGACTGTGTGTGGTGTCCAGTGAAGATGGTAAAAACAGAGACACAGATTAAGTTTAATGAGTGTGTGTTGTGTGACTGTGTGTGGTGTCCAGTGAAGATGGTAAAACAGAGACACAGATTAAGTTTAATGAGTGTGTTGTGTGACTGTGTGTGGTGTCCAGTGAAGATGGTAAAACAGAGACACAGATTAAGTTTAATGAGTGTGTTGTGTGACTGTGTGTGGTGTCCAGTGAAGATGGTAAAAACAGAGACACAGATTAAGTTTAATGAGTGTGTGTTGTGTGACTGTGTGTGGTGTCCAGTGAAGATGGTAAAACAGAGACACAGATTAAGTTTAATGAGTGTGTTGTGTGACTGTGTGTGGTGTCCAGTGAAGATGGTAAAACAGAGACACAGATTAAGTTTAATGAGTGTGTGTGGTGTGATTGTGTCAGGCTCCAGTGAAGATGGTAAAACAGAGACACAGATTAAGTTTAATGAGTGTGTGGTGTGACTGTGTGTGGTGTCCAGTGAAGATGGTAAAAACAGAGACACAGATTAAGTTTAATGAGTGTGTGGTGTGACTGTGTCAGGCTCCAGTGAAGATGGTAAAACAGAGACACAGATTAAGTTTAATGAGTGTGTGTTGTGTGACTGTGTGTGGTGTCCAGTGAAGATGGTAAAAACAGAGACACAGATTAAGTTTAATGAGTGTGTGGTGTGACTGTGTGTGGTGTCCAGTGAAGATGGTAAAACAGAGACACAGATTAAGTTTAATGAGTGTGTGTTGTGTGACTGTGTGTGGTGTCCAGTGAAGATGGTAAAAACAGAGACACAGATTAAGTTTAATGAGTGTGTGTTGTGTGACTGTGTGTGGTTTCCAGTGAAGATGGTAAAACAGAGACACAGATTAAGTTTAATGAGTGTGTGGTGTGACTGTGTGTGGTGTCCAGTGAAGATGGTAAAAACAGAGACACAGATTAAGTTTAATGAGTGTGTGTTGTGTGACTGTGTGTGGTGTCCAGTGAAGATGGTAAAACAGAGACACAGATTAAGTTTAATGAGTGTGTGGTGTGACTGTGTGTGGTGTCCAGTGAAGATGGTAAAAACAGAGACACAGATTAAGTTTAATGAGTGTGTGTTGTGTGACTGTGTGTGGTGTCCAGTGAAGATGGTAAAAACAGAGACAGATTAAGTTTAATGAGTGTGTGGTGTGACTGTGTGTGGTGTCCAGTGAAGATGGTAAAAACAGAGACAGATTAAGTTTAATGAGTGTGTGGTGTGACTGTGTGTGGTGTCCAGTGAAGATGGTAAAACAGAGACACAGATTAAGTTTAATGAGTGTGTGGTGTGACTGTGTGTGGTGTCCAGTGAAGATGGTAAAAAACAGAGACACAGATTAAGTTTAATGAGTGTGTGTTGTGTGACTGTGTGTGGTGTCCAGTGAAGATGGTAAAACAGAGACACAGATTAAGTTTAATGAGTGTGTGTTGTGTGACTGTGTGTGGTGTCCAGTGAAGATGGTAAAAACAGAGACAGATTAAGTTTAATGAGTGTGTGGTGTGACTGTGTGTGGTGTCCAGTGAAGATGGTAAAAACAGAGACACAGATTAAGTTTAATGAGTGTGTGGTGTGACTGTGTGTGGTGTCCAGTGAAGATGGTAAAACAGAGACACAGATTAAGTTTAATGAGTGTGTGTTGTGTGACTGTGTGTGGTGTCCAGTGAAGATGGTAAAAACAGAGACAGATTAAGTTTAATGAGTGTGTGTTGTGTGACTGTGTGTGGTGTCCAGTGAAGATGGTAAAACAGAGACACAGATTAAGTTTAATGAGTGTGTGGTGTCCAGTTAAGATGGTAAAACAGAGACACAGATTAAGTTTAATGAGTGTGTGTGGTGTGACTGTGTGTGGTGTCCAGTGAAGATGGTAAAACAGAGACAGATTAAGTTTAATGAGTGTGTGTTGTGTGACTGTGTGTGGTGTCCAGTGAAGATGGTAAAAACAGAGACACAGATTAAGTTTAATGAGTGTGTGGTGTGACTGTGTGTGGTGTCCAGTGAAGATGGTAAAAACAGAGACACAGATTAAGTTTAATGAGTGTGTGTTGTGTGACTGTGTGTGGTGTCCAGTGAAGATGGTAAAAACACAGATTAAGTTTAATGAGTGTGTGGTGTGACTGTGTGTGGTGTCCAGTGAAGATGGTAAAAACACAGATTAAGTTTAATGAGTGTGTGGTGTGACTGTGTGTGGTGTCCAGTGAAGATGGTAAAAACAGAGACACAGATTAAGTTTAATGAGTGTGTGGTGTGACTGTGTGTGGTGTCCAGTGAAGATGGTAAAAACACAGATTAAGTTTAATGAGTGTGTGTTGTGTGACTGTGTGTGGTGTCCAGTGAAGATGGTAAAACAGAGACACAGATTAAGTTTAATGAGTGTGTGGTGTGACTGTGTGTGGTGTCCAGTG
Source organism: Chanos chanos (assembly GCF_902362185.1). Lineage (NCBI taxonomy): Eukaryota > Metazoa > Chordata > Actinopteri > Gonorynchiformes > Chanidae > Chanos > Chanos chanos. The sequence continues at coordinate 1,072,718 of NC_044501.1, read as the reverse complement.
AAGATGGTAAAACAGAGACACAGATTAAGTTTAATGAGTGTGTGGTGTGACTGTGTGGTGTCCAGTGAAGATGGTAAAAACAGAGACACAGATTAAGTTTAATGAGTGTGTATGGTGTCCAGTGAAGATGGTAAAAACACAGATTTAAGTTTAATGAGTGTGTGTGGTGTGACTGTGTCAGGCTCCAGCGAGGGTACGGTGTCTGTCCAGGAGGGGGAGCAGCTGAGTGTGATGGAGGAGGATCAGGGCGACGGTTGGATGAGGGTCAGGAAGTCAAACGGTGACGAGGGTTATGTACCCTCTTCCTACATCAAAATCTCCTGATTCAGCCGAACGCCAACACTCTGACAGCAAACGAAGACCTTTCTCATGACACCGGAGTCGCTTTTTCCAGCATCACATGGAGACAGTCATGTTGAGAATCATTCCAAGGATGCTGTGGGAATGTCTTTGTACAGAGATGGGAAATATTTCAGCACATAATGATCTGTGTATGTTTTAAAATCCTGGGAACCTTTAGAAAAACTGGTTTGTGTTCCCAGAATATTCATCTGTGTCCTGACTGACAATCCAGTATCTGAGCAAGGACTCTGCTACTCCATCTATTACAAACCAGTCTTTTCCCACTCCATCCATTAAAAACCAGTCTTTTTCCACCACTTCCATGTAAAACCAGTCTAGTCTTTTTCCACTGCTGTCTGTCAAAAACAAAACTGGTAAAAAAAATCCTGTAACCGCTTGTATCTGTAGCATAACTGTCATTAAAGAGAAATTAAACATGTTTATGTAAACTCCATATCTCTGTCCATACACAGCCTACACATAATTATCACAATACACATACTGGCCCCTCCCATGGAAGTATGAGTGTGTGTGTGAGTGTGTGTGTGCATGTGTGTGTGTGTCTGTACAGTTTCATTTCTTTAAGCAGTCATATATAAAATGTGTAATCTTCATAAATGTGAATATATATATATATATGAAAAAGTTTTAATAATCTTGTTCTGCTGATCACTGTTTGTAGAGGGTTTTATGGTTTTTGGTTTGATCAGTGTTTGTAGAGGGTTTTATGGTCGTTGGTTTGATCAGTGTTTGTAGAGGGTTTTATGGTCGTTGGTTTGATCAGTGTTTGTAGAGGGTTTTATGGTTTTTGGTTTGATCAGTGTTTGTAGAGGGTTTTATGGTCGTTGGTTTGATCACTGATTGTAGAGGGTTTTATGGTCATTGGTTTGATCAGTGTTTGTGGAGGGTTTTATGGTCGTTGGTCTGCTGTAAACTGAAATGTCCTCTCATCACTATAACATGTTTAATGTGGTTATTTGATGTCTGTGTTCTGTTGTGTTTAACGTGGTTATTTGATGCCTGTGTTCTGTTGTGTTTAATGTGGTTATTTGATGCCTGTGTTCTGTTGTGTTTAATGTGTTTTTTTGATGTCTGTGTCCTGTTGTGTTGTTTAATCTGATTATTTGATGCCTGTGTTCTGTTGTGTTTAATGCCTGTGCTCTGTTGTGTTCAATGTGGTTATTTGATGCCTGTGTTCTGTTGTTTTTAATGTGGTTATTTGATGTCTGTGTTCTGTTGTGTTGTTTAATCTGGTTATTTGATGCCTGTGTTCTGTTGTGTTTAATGCCTGTGCTCTGTTGTGTTCAATGTGGTTATTTGATGCCTGTGTTCTGTTGTGTTTAACGTGGTTATTTGATGCCTGTGTTCTGTTGTGTTTAATGTGGTTATTTGATGTCTGTGTCCTGTTGTGTTGTTTAATCTGAGTATTTGATGCCTGTGTTCTGTTGTGTTTAATGCCTGTGCTCTGTTGTGTTCAATGTGGTTATTTGATGCCTGTGCTCTGTTGTGTTCAATGTGGTTATTTGATGCCTGTGTTCTGTTGTGTTGTTTAATCTGGTTATTTGATGCCTGTGTTCTGTTGTGGGGGTTTGGTATTGAAATGTCAATACAGTGTGTCTCATGTCTGTAGTCTCTGTGTTAGTTTGTTTATGAAGTTATTTTCCAGAAGTCTGTTGTGATGTTCCACTAAGTGTTTATGACCTGTGTCTGTTTATATCTCCTTCACACATCAGCTGTCTCCTTATGTCAGTGTTAATAATCATCAGGGTAAGAGTGAGTGGTCTTCCTCTGTGGTGTGTGTGTGTCATGGTCTTTTTCCAATCTGCTGTCTGACTGTGTGTGTGTGTGTGTGTGTGTGTGTGTGTGTGTGTGTGTGTGTAGATGTATATATGTGTGTCTCATTGGGTTGTTATGTTCTGAACCTCCTTTGAACTGTTCCTTGTTTAGGTCATATTAAGGGTCAGAGGTCAGAGTCTGGAGCAGGAACAAAGTTACTCTTGGACATTGTTGACATTGTTTATAAGCCGTGTGTTTATACACAAATCTTCCTCGGTCATGTGTCCACTGCTTTCTCAACAACAGCTGATACTACTGTCTGGTTATGTGATTTGACCTGGGTGGTTAATACTGAGCGTGAAGGGGAAACTCTGTAAGTTATCAGATAAATGATGACAACAATGGGCAATGTTACAAACATTTATTAAGAATATCAAGTTGAGCAGGAGTCATTAAAACAAAATAAAACAATGCATGGCTAATCTGTGTTTCCACCTCTGCCTCAGAGTGGACATCCTCACCAGCATGATCTCAACAAGAGTATAAAAGAGTGATACACAGCACACACTACAGTTCACTGCAACCTCACACCTTTTAACAGTGATACACAGCACACACTACAGTTCACTGCAACCTCACACCTTTTAACAGTGACACACAGCACACACTACAGTTCACTGCAACCTCACACCTTTTAACAGTGACACACAGCACACACTACAGTTCACTGCAACCTCACACCTTTTAACACTGACACACAGCACACACTACAGTTCACTGCAACCTCACACCTTTTAACACTGACACACAGCACACACTACAGTTCACTGCAACCTCACACCTTTTAACACTGACGCACAGCACACACTACAGTTCACTGCAACCTCACACCTTTTAACACTGACACACAGCACACACTACAGTTCACTGCAACCTCACACCTTTTAACAGTGACACACAGCACACACTACAGTTCACTGCAACCTCACACCTTTTAACACTGACACACAGCACACATTATCATCTTACAACAGGGTTCACGTGTGATTCACAAAATGTTTGTATCTTTCCAATCTCAGCGTAAGAATGATCAGGCGTTGATAAATGTGGCGGCTAAAAACAATCATTTAATATTCTCGGTTTAGAGGCCTTGCCCCTAGAGTTTACGACAATGAGATACAAAATAAGTCCAAGAAGAGAAACTTCCCTGACCTTGAAATAGAAACTCTGACTTCGCAGGTCCAACTGAACCAATTGCATTGCAAAGATTAAGATTAAAGATTGAATCTCTGTGATTGCACCCATAGACTCAGGACCCGAAGATGATTCATGAACGAATCAGTTGTTCCTACACTGAGTCTGTGCAGCAGTTCTGTGACAGGCGAACAGAAGACACAGACCTGAAAGACCCGTTTGTGAATGAAGCTGAGCCAGATTGGCATGAATGCGCAGCCAAGGGAACAAATAAAGGAATCACTCACTTAGACGACTTGTTACTCCCGAGTCGTACAAAACATGAGTTCAAAATGAACGAATCGTTCACGAACGACACATCACTACAGTTCAATCACTGCCAGACTACTAACACAACACCTGAATGACTTCATAGCAATTTCACTTTAACACTTTAACCATAACTCTCTCTCTGCCACACTTCCAACTGTTCAGCAATTTTTCAACTGAAGAGAGCCAGCGAGCTGAATGTGTTTGTCAGCAGATTCAGTACCGGTTCCTCCCCCTCCCCCACACCCCCCCTGCCCCCACAACTGTCACAACTGCCTCCCTCTCACACCTCCTCTTTGATCAGGACCAATGAATCACACTATGCCTCCCCTCACCCTGCAGCCTCCACCGCTCTGTGAGGTGGTGTGGGAGGAACCACCTCATCTCAAATGTGGCCAAGATGAAGGAGATGGTTGTGGACTTTAGGAGGACCAGGGCTCAGTTGCACAGTATTTCCATCCTGGGAGAAGAGGCAGAGGTGGTGGAGGGCTACAGATACCTGGGTGTTGACCTGGACAACGGACGGGACCGGAAGTGTAACACTGAGGCTACAGGAAGGCACAGAGCAGACTCCACTTCTTGAGGAAGCTTAGGACCTTTAACGTGTGCAGTAAGCCGTGGCATATCTTTTACCAGTCTGATGTTGAAAGTGCAGTCTTCTCTGCAGCCATCTGCTGGGGCAGCAGCATCAGAGTCAGTGACACTGAGAAACTGAATAAGCTGCTAAAGAAAACTGGCTCTGTGCTAGGGACGGCTCTGGAGCCCCTCACATCCCCTACACGACCTACTGGTCACACAACACCTCACATTCCCTACACGACCTACTGGTCACACAACACCTCACATCCCTTACACGACCTACTGGTCACACAACACCTCACATCCCCTACACAACCTACTGGTCACACAACACCTCACATTCCCTACACGACCTACTGGTCACACAACACCTCACATTCCCTACACGACCTACTGGTCACACAACACCTCACATCCCCTACTGGTCACACAACACCTCACATCCCCTACACAACCTACTGGTCACACAACACCTCACATCCCCTACACGACCTACTGGTCACACAACACCTCACATCCCTTACACGACCTACTGGTCACACAACACCTCACATCCCCTACACAACCTACTGGTCACACAACACCTCACATCCCTTACATAACCTACTGGTCACACAACACCTCACATCCCCTACACAACCTACTGGTCACACAACACCTCACATCCCTTACACAACCTACTGGTCACACAACACCTCACATCCCCTACACGACCTACTGGTCACACAACACCTCACATCCCCTACACGACCTACTGGTCACACAACACCTCACATCCCCTACACAACCTACTGGTCACACAACACCTCACATCCCCTACACAACCTACTGGTCACACACCTCACATCCCCTACACAACCTACTGGTCACACAACACCTCACATCCCCACCACACAACCTACTGGTCACACAACACCTCACATCCCCACCACACAACCTACTGGTCACACAACACCTCACATCCCCTACACGACCTACTGGTCACACAACACCTCACATCCCCTACACAACCTACTGGTCATACAACACCTCACATCCCCACCACACAACCTACTGGTCACACAACACCTCACATCCCCTACACGACCTACTGGTCACACAACACCTCACATCCCTTACACAACCTACTGGTCACACAACACTTCACATCCCCTACTGGTCACACAACACTTCACATCCCCTACTGGTCACACAACACCTCACATCCCCTACACAACCTACTGGTCACACAACACCTCACATCCCCTACACGACCGACTGGCCACACACCTCACATCCGCTACACAACCTACTGGTCACACAACCCCTCACATCCCCTACACGACCTACTGGCCACACACCTCACATCCCCTACACAACCTACTGGTCACACAACACCTCACATCCCCACCACACAACCTACTGGTCACACAACACCTCACATCCCCACCACACAACCTACTGGTCACACAACACCTCACATCCCCTACACGACCTACTGGTCACACAACACCTCACATCCCCTACACAACCTACTGGTCACACAACACCTCACATCCCCTACACAACCTACTGGTCACACAACACCTCACATCCCTTACACAACCTACTGGTCACACAACACCTCACATCCCCTACACAACCTACTGGTCACACAACACTTCACATCCCCTACTGGTCACACAACACTTCACATCCCCTACTGGTCACACAACACCTCACATCCCCTACACAACCTACTGGTCACACAACACCTCACATCCCCTACACGACCGACTGGCCACACACCTCACATCCGCTACACAACCTACTGGTCACACAACCCCTCACATCCCCTACACGACCTACTGGCCACACACCTCACATCCCCTACACAACCTACTGGTCACACAACACCTCACATCCCCACCACACAACCTACTGGTCACACAACACCTCACATCCCCACCACACAACCTACTGGTCACACAACACCTCACATCCCCTACACGACCTACTGGTCACACAACACCTCACATCCCCTACACAACCTACTGGTCACACAACACCTCACATCCCCTACACAACCTACTGGTCACACAACACCTCACATCCCTTACACAACCTACTGGTCACACAACACCTCACATCCCCACCACACAACCTACTGGTCACACAACACCTCACATCCCCTACACGACCTACTGGTCACACAACACCTCACATCCCCTACACAACCTACTGGTCACACAACACCTCACATCCCCTACACAACCTACTGGTCACACAACACCTCACATCCCTTACACAACCTACTGGTCACACAACACCTCACATCCCCTACACAACCTACTGGTCACACAACACCTCACATCCCCTGCATGACCTACTGGTCACACAACACCTCACATCCCCTACACAACCTACTGGTCACACAACACCTCACATCCCCTACACGACCTACTGGTCAGACAGCACCTCACATCCCCTACACAACCTACTGGTCACACAACACCTCACATCCCCTACACAACCTACTGGTCAAACAACACCTCACATCCCTTACATGACCTACTGGTCACACAACACCTCACATCCCCTACACAACCTACTGGTCACACAACACCTCACATCCCCTACACAACCTACTGGTCAAACAACACCTCACATCCCTTACATGACCTACTGGTCACACAACACCTCACATCCCCTACACAACCTACTGGTCAAACAACACCTCACATCCCTTACATGACCTACTGGTCACACAACACCTCACATCCCCTACTGGTCACACAACACCTCACATCCCCCACACGACCTACTGGTCACACACCTCACATCCCCTACACAACCTACTGGTCACACACCTCACATCCCCTACACAACCTACTGGTCACACAACACCTCACATCCCCTACACAACCTACTGGTCACACAACACCTCACATCCCCTACACAACCTACTGGTCATACAACACCTCACATCCCCACCACACAACCTACTGGTCACACAACACCTCACATCCCTTACACAACCTACTGGTCACACAACACCTCACATCCCTTACATAACCTACTGGTCACACAACACCTCACATCCCTTACACAACCTACTGGTCACACAACACCTCACATCCCCACCACATAACCTACTGGTCACACAACACCTCACATCCCCTACACGACCTACTGGTCACACAACACCTCACATCCCTCACATAACCTACTGGTCACACAACACCTCACATCCCCTACACAACCTACTGGTCATACAACACTTCACATCCCCACCACATAACCTACTGGTCACACAACACCTCACATCCCCTACACAACCTACTGGTCACACAACACCTCACATCCCTTACATAACCTACTGGTCACACAACACCTCACATCCCCTACACGACCTACTGGTCACACAACACCTCACATCCCTTACATAACCTACTGGTCACACAACACCTCACATCCCCTACACAACCTACTGGTCACACAACACCTCACATCCCCACCACACAACCTACTGGTCACACAACACCTCACATCCCCACCACACAACCTACTGGTCACACAACACCTCACATCCCCTACACGACCTACTGGTCATACAACACTTCACATCCCCACCACATAACCTACTGGTCACACAACACCTCACATCCCTTACACAACCTACTGGTCACACAACACCTCACATCCCTTACATAACCTACTGGTCACACAACACCTCACATCCCTTACATAACCTACTGGTCACACAACACCTCACATCCCCTACACAACCTACTGGTCATACAACACCTCACATCCCCACCACACAACCTACCGGTCACACAACACCTCACATCCCTTACACAACCTACTGGTCACACAACACCTCACATCCCTTACATAACCTACTGGTCACACAACACCTCACATCCCTTACACAACCTACTGGTCACACAACACCTCACATCCCCTACACGACCGACTGGTCACACACCTCACATCCGCTACACAACCTACTGGTCACACAACCCCTCACATCCCCTACACGACCTACTGGCCACACACCTCACATCCCCTACACAACCTACTGGTCACACAACACCTCACATCCCCTACACAACCTACGGGTCACACAACACCTCACATCCCTTACACAACCTACTGGTCACACAACACCTCACATCCCCACCACACAACCTACTGGTCACACAACACCTCACATCCCCTACACGACCTACTGGTCACACAACACCTCACATCCCCTACACAACCTACTGGTCACACAACACCTCACATCCCCTACACAACCTACTGGTCACACAACTCACATCCCCACCACACAACCTACTGGTCACACAACACCTCACATCCCCTACACAACCTACTGGTCACACAACACCTCACATCCCCTACACAACCTACTGGTCATACAACACCTCACATCCCCACCACACAACCTACTGGTCACACAACACCTCACATCCCTTACACAACCTACTGGTCACACAACACCTCACATCCCTTACATAACCTACTGGTCACACAACACCTCACATCCCTTACACAACCTACTGGTCACACAACACCTCACATCCCTTACATAACCTACTGGTCACACAACACCTCACATCCCCTACACGACCTACTGGTCACACAACACCTCACATCCCTTACATAACCTACTGGTCACACAACACCTCACATCCCCTACACAACCTACTGGTCATACAACACTTCACATCCCCACCACATAACCTACTGGTCACACAACACCTCACATCCCCTACACAACCTACTGGTCACACAACACCTCACATCCCTTACATAACCTACTGGTCACACAACACCTCACATCCCCTACACGACCTACTGGTCACACAACACCTCACATCCCTTACATAACCTACTGGTCACACAACACCTCACATCCCCTACACAACCTACTGGTCACACAACACCTCACATCCCCACCACACAACCTACTGGTCACACAACACCTCACATCCCCACCACACAACCTACTGGTCACACAACACCTCACATCCCCTACACGACCTACTGGTCATACAACACTTCACATCCCCACCACATAACCTACTGGTCACACAACACCTCACATCCCTTACACAACCTACTGGTCACACAACACCTCACATCCCTTACATAACCTACTGGTCACACAACACCTCACATCCCTTACATAACCTACTGGTCACACAACACCTCACATCCCCTACACAACCTACTGGTCATACAACACCTCACATCCCCACCACACAACCTACTGGTCACACAACACCTCACATCCCTTACACAACCTACTGGTCACACAACACCTCACATCCCTTACATAACCTACTGGTCACACAACACCTCACATCCCTTACACAACCTACTGGTCACACAACACCTCACATCCCTTACATAACCTACTGGTCACACAACACCTCACATCCCCTACACGACCTACTGGTCACACAACACCTCACATCCCTTACATAACCTACTGGTCACACAACACCTCACATCCCCTACACAACCTACTGGTCATACAACACTTCACATCCCCACCACATAACCTACTGGTCACACAACACCTCACATCCCTTACACAACCTACTGGTCACACAACACCTCACATCCCTTACATAACCTACTGGTCACACAACACCTCACATCCCCTACACGACCTACTGGTCACACAACACCTCACATCCCTTACATAACCTACTGGTCACACAACACCTCACATCCCCTACACAACCTACTGGTCACACAACACCTCACATCCCCACCACACAACCTACTGGTCACACAACACCTCACATCCCCACCACACAACCTACTGGTCACACAACACCTCACATCCCCTACACGACCTACTGGTCATACAACACTTCACATCCCCACCACATAACCTACTGGTCACACAACACCTCACATCCCTTACACAACCTACTGGTCACACAACACCTCACATCCCTTACATAACCTACTGGTCACACAACACCTCACATCCCTTACATAACCTACTGGTCACACAACACCTCACATCCCTTACATAACCTACTGGCCACACACCTCACATCCCCTACACAACCTACCGGATGAGACAGCAGAGCGTTTTCAGTCGGAGGCTCCTTCTGCTCTGCAATAATAAGGAGCACAACAGGGAGTCACTCCTGCCCACCACAATAACAATATATAATGACTCCCCTCTGTGCCAGGAGAGTAGATCAAAACAACTACAGATGCCTGCTAGGGACATGAAGCACCACTGTGTGTGTGTATGTGTTTTATATAAGGTAACATGTCCTTTTAATGTTTGCTCCTCCTCTCTATTCAATGAACATAGTCTTTAAGTCATGCAGGTTGCCTAACCTGCCATCTTGGCGCCTCTTGTGCAGTTTCAGGTGGTGCAGGAAGAGTTTGAAGGTGGGCTCTGTTTCTCTGCAGTTCCTCTGCAGCTTCTGTCTGCGACTTACTCACATTTTTAACCTGTCCCTGCCACTGTGTGTTGTTCCATTGTACTTTAAGAAAACCACCATTGTACCTATACCTAAGAAAAAACCCATCTCTTGCCTTGTAGATCTGTAGATCTCACTTGCTCTGCATACTGCTTTAGTAACCTACACCTTGAAAGGAAAAATAACAAGGTCAGAATGTTGTTTATTGATTATAGCTCTGCTTTTAATACAATTGTACCATCCAAGCTGTGTGTTGAAACTCAGCAGTCTTGGTCTGAGCAACTCTATCTGTAATTGGCTATTTGATTTTCTGACAGGCAGACCCCAGGCTGTGAGAATAGGCAAAACACTTAGTCCTTAGTTCTTAGGACCTGCATGCCTTAGGGCTGCTGTCTCAGTCCCCTATTGTACAGCCTGTTTACAAACGACTGTGTTGCCAAATATGACAACAACAGCATCATAAAATTTGCAGATGACGCCACAGTGATTGGACTAATAAGCGACAGTGATGGCAGGGCCTATAGGAGGGAAATGGAACAGTTGTGACCATTTGGTGCCATGATAACAACCTCTCTCTAAATGTCAATAAGACAAAAGAAATCATTGTTGACTTCAGAAAGATCAGAGAAAATCACGTTCCTATTTCCATCAATGGGTCATCTGTAGAAACTGTAGAAGCTGCTTTAGATTTCTTGGTTTACATGTCTCAGACACCCTCACATGGTCTCTCAACACCAATCACATCCGCAAGGAAGGAGCAGCACAGACTGCACTTTCTGAGGCGTCTCGAGAGCTTTGGCATGAATACCAAAGCTGTGGTGAACTTTTGTCGCTGCACCATAGAGAGTGTATTGACAGACTGTATCACGGTGTGGTTTGGCAACCTGACTGCTCAGGACTGCAGACTGCTCCAAAGGACGGTAAAGACAGCAGCAAAAACCATTGGCACAGAGCTACCACAACTTCATAACATCTACTCCACTCGCTGCCAAAAGGACAGCCCATAATATCACCAAGGACACCAGCCACCCCACTCCTGTTCTGTTCTCGCTCTCTCCGTCTAAAAAACATGACATTATCACACACCACCCGACCCAGTAACAGTTTCTCTTCACAGGCAGTCAGACTGCTGAACAGCTGACACAACCATATGCACATATGTTGTTCTATAATATGTAATGTCCTCATGTACTGTATATTGTGTATATATAGTATGCTTACGTGTGCATATTGTACATAATCTATATAGGTCTGTAATGTCCTAGTTTTTGTGTTGGTTTTGTGATGGTGTGACCTTTAAAGTTAAGGCAGTGAGAGTCAGAGCACAAATATTTCATATTATTAAATACGCGACAATAGACTTGAACTTGAACTTGAACTTAACATTAGTCTGACTGACTGTGTTTGCATCAGAATGCAGTTAAACGTCTGTTACAGTGCAAATGCACATGAATGTCATACCAGCTCTCACAGAGGCAGCGAGAATTGATTCAACCATTAGTACTGGCTAGCCAGCCCGTTAACATGTTATTGCATTTTTGTATAATTATCGTTGATGTAATATATAAGAGAATTAGAGAGAATTAAATAACCTGTGTGTGATATATGGAGAGAATTAAATAACCTGTGTGTGATAAATGGAGAGAATTAAATAACCTGTGTGCGATATATGGAGAGAATTAAATAATCTGTGTGATATATGGAGACAATTAAATAATCTGTGTGTGATATATGGAGACAATTAAATAACCTGTGTGTGATATATGAAGAGAATTAAATAATCTGTGTGATATATGGAGACAATTAAATAATCTGTGTGTGATATATGGAGACAATTAAATAATCTGTGTGTGATATATGGAGATAATGGTGTTGAGTTTGTACTTCACTGCGTAGTAGATGGGGAGTTGTCCTTTGCCAGTGTGTGGTGTTGAGTTTGTACTTGGTTGTGTAGTAGATGGGGAGTTGTCCTTTGCCAGTGTGTGGTGTTGAGTTTGTACTTGGTTGTGTAGTAGATGGGGAGTTGTCCTTTGCCAGTGTGTGGTGTTGAGTTTGTACTTGGTTGTGTAGTAGATGGGGAGTTGTCCTTTGCCAGTGTGTGGTGTTGAATTTGTACTTGGTTGTGTAGTAGATGGGGAGTTGTCCTTTGCCAGTGTGTGGTGTTGAGTTTGTACTTGGTTGTGTAGTAGATGGGGAGTTGTCCTTTGCCAGTGTGTGGTGTTGAGTTTGTACTTGGTTGTGTAGTAGATGGGGAGTTGTCCTTTGTCAGTGTGTCAAATTTGTCCATGTTTTTCACATTTAGTCAGGAGAAGCAGCTGTGTCTGCTCTGTTCCCTGATCAGTTCTCTGTGCTGTCAGGTTTGCCTGTGTTCTCTGTGCTGTCAGGTTTGCCTGTGTTCTCTGTGCTGTCAGGTTTGCCTGTGCTCTCCGTGCAGTCAGGTTTGCCTGTGTTCTCTGTGTAGTCAGGTTTGCCTGTGTCTGTCCAGCTCTATGGCCAGACTGTTCTTAATAAATATTCTGTTCAGTTTCGGACCAGTCACTGTGGTTGAGTAGGAAAACACAGTGTTCTGTCTGTGTTCTGTTCAGTTTCGGACCAGTCACTGTGGTTGAGTAGGATAACACAGTGTTCTGTCTGTGTTCTGTTCAGTTCGTGTATCCTGAGGCTGGCCTGTAAAAGTTACTTGCTAATGGAAACTTAGTAGGTAACTGTTGTCTACAGGCAGTTTCCATTAGTAGGTAACTGTTGATTACAGGGATTTTTTTGTTAGCAAGTAACTATTGGTTACAAGAAGTTCTTGTCAGTATGTAAGTTGTGCTATTTTGCTACTAAAAAATTTAAATGTCTGACAGATGAAATTTTTACAAATGGCGTTCTGACAATGATCTTGGGATTTGACTGTGAAACAGAAAGGTTCATAATAATTCCAGTGTTTGAAAATATTACTGAGTAATTCATTCAGACAGACATTTAGCTCCAGGACTATGAGGAAAACATTGTCCCAGTGAAGGGTGAGGTTCATGATATCTTTCAATTTTCATGTAGTTGCTTCCTTTCTACATTCAATATTACTTATATTACAGAATTAGAGAAACAAAACCAAACCCCAATCATAACATTTGAAATGTTTAAAAATGTTTTTGCCCCAACTTGGTCAGTCTGCCTAGTTCATTACAGAACAGACACTGTCACAAACCATCTCAACAGGACACCACACCTGACATACCCAGTGAACAAGCCCAAGGTAACAGCAGAGAGGAAAAACTCCCTTTAGCTGAATTAGCAAAAAAGCTTGAGAAGAAACATGACTCAGAGGGGAGAGTCCATCCTCCTCTGGCTGGTACACAATTAGTTATGGTCTCTGTATTAGACCATCTTCTGCCACAGATGAGGATAAACAAACAACATTGTTTTCTCAGGATCAACTCAAATTGCGCAGTCAAACTAAGCCTCAGACAAAACAACCTGATGCTAAAAACCTGGACCATATGACACTCTACAGTCACTGAAAACCTGGTCCATATGAAACTCTACAGTCACTGAAACCTGGTCCATATGACACTAAACACTGACACTGAAACCTGGTCCATATGACACTAAACACTGACACTGAAACCTGGACCATATGACACTAAACACTAAAGCTCAAATGCTCTACTTTCACTGCACCCAGGGAATCTGATTCAGATACATCAGCTCATGGTTTCCCTAAGAGACAAACAGATGCTGTATCAGATGCTTCCAGCACTACAAAAAGTAAAGTCAAGTTCGCATTCTAATGATTCAAATATGATGTGATAGACACTCCAAATATGTGTGTGTGTGTGTGTGTGTGTGTGTGTGTGTGTGTGTGTGAATAAATGCTATAAATGACAAAATGAAGCTGCGTGTGTGTGATATATTAAAAATCATTATATCTTTATTTATTAACCAAAGTCCATTTGTCAATCCACTGACTGACATTTAAAAGAAACATTCAGTGATGCTGGTAAA
>NC_044501.1:1028106-1043106 GCF_902362185.1 Chanos chanos | reverse complement strand
CAATCACCTTCCGCTCCCCTGGTCACCCACTACAGTCACCACCGCATCCCAGAAACTCTCCAGTCCACAACACTCACTGATATACCTGAGTAATCTCAGAAACTTTCCTGTCCACAACACTCACTGATATACCTGAGTAATCTCAGAAACTTTCCTGTCCACAACACTCACTGATATACCTGAGTAATCTGAAACTGTCCTGTTCACCTCACTGACTGATATACCTGAGTAATCTCAGAAACTCTCCAGTCCACAACACTCACTGATATACCTGTGTAATCCCAGAAACTCTCCTGTTCACCACACTGACTGAAATGCCTGTGTAATCCCAGAAACTCCCCTGTTCACCACACTGACTGATATACCTGAGTAATCTCAGAAACTCTCCTGTTCACCACACTGACTGATATACCTGAGTAATCTCAGAAACTCTCCTGTTCACCACACTGACTGATATACCTGAGTAATCTGAAACTCTCCTGTTCACCACACTGACTGAAATGCCTGAGTAATGTCAGAGGCATGGTGTCTTCTCACCTGGTTGAAGAAGGCTGCTACGCTCTTCCGTTTGCTAAAACACAAAAAACAATGCATGTCAGCAGATTACAGACTTTGCTGGAACTTCTCAACTCAGTCGTTTTTTTTTTTTTTTTCATCCTGGCCTAAGAACAACAGCAGTGAATCAATCCCAACCTGTAAAACTGCGGGACCAGTGAGACAATAACGTCATGTTTTTTCCTCTTTCTCTCTCTCGGTAGACATCTGTGCTTGCTCTCCCACACATACGCCAAGACTCAACGATTCTGCTCCGTTCGTCAGCCACACCCTTGCGCAGCTGAAACTTTGACAGCTGTGTTTTCCAAAGGCTGAGTTGCATGAACTTGTTTTAAACCACATTCAATACCCTTGAGTAAAGCAGTCAGACACCAAAAGTGTCGGCAGCACCAAGGACCATCTCCGACAGCAACCGTGGGACTGCAGGCAGAATTGTGCGTTTGGAACCGGTTAAGGATGTTAATGGCTGTTTCCTTCCCGAACATGTGTCCTGTATTTCTTTTCCTCTGGAGCAGAGGTAGAGTAACTTTACTCTAGACAGGACACTGGGGGGACAGCCTCTGGAAATGTTGCCATGGTAACCGCACCCTGAAGCCTTCCTGGCGCAAATACACTTGGTATCAAGGGACTCGCCAAGGCCGTCGCGTACAGTCAGTCCAAGGCCGATCCGCTCGATGGGTAGCTTTGACTGTCCACTGATACCGAACCCCGCAGCGATGTTGGATTCATCGCGTTTACTTTTGCAACGACCAGCTTTGTCGTGGATTTTGAAACTGATAACCTTTTAACCATTCGTGTGACTACATGTATCTAATTTATGTTACAAAACTCACAGGAGGAACGTGTAAGTCGCTCACACGCACACACACACACCCGCACGCACGCACGCACGCAAGTGATTCATGTTTGCGTTGAACAAAAAGTAGCTCGCACGGAAAACATGAGAAAATAAATCAAGACGTAGACTATTTCTGATTAACTACGAATGGCTTGAACACAACTGTCAACTTTGCCATCTGTCAGTGTTGTGTCATCTTTTACTAAAAACGTTCGAGTGCCATAGCACGCTGAACATGCTTAACGACAACAAAATGTTTAAAAAGTGTACATTCTGACGGATATTAACGAGGAAGTGCAGCCGACACACCGAGATTCGCCAAAATCTTAAAGACACGATTTAACATACCTGACAACTTCCAGAACACGTTGACCTGCTCGGAATATCTCACGACTTCACGGCTAACTCTGTGTCTTTCGCTGAAACTTGCTGGGAGTCTGACGAGTTGTCACACGTTTCCTTAGTATTTTTTCACGCACGGAATCCTGCTATCTTCTAAGCTACATTCCATAGATTCTCCACTTTCTCGTTCTCGTCCTGAAAATATTCCTGATCCATCCGGTGGGGGCTGCGCTACCTTGCACACACCGGGTTAACGACCTGCAATTGTAAAACTCCAGAGACGAGTGAACATGTTTGTTTTGGCCTGTAAAACTTGTGTTGACTTGACTTGCGCACGGCCCCCTTATCTGTGCGCTCGCTCTCTCTCTCTCTCTCTCTCTCTCTCTCACATACACACACTCCGTCACTCCGTTGACTTTTGCTCAAACTTCGCTGTTCTTTATCGAGACCAGACTGTGCCAGCATGACTACAGAGGGAAGGCGAGAAAACATGACGTTAACAGAGATTATGTCTTATGGCGCACTGGAGTCTGTACGGTGTTTATTGTCCCCGTGTAAGATGACCCATAAATCATAAATAAATAAATACATAAATACATACATACATACATTTTGGTTTAGTGAGACATGATCTGTATCTTTGCCAGGGTAAAAGGCTTGTGAGGTGTAAAGTTCAAGGCTGTGGCGGGTTTAGCTATCCCCGCTGAAGAGTGGGACATTCCACAGCGCCACACCCTCCTCTAGAGGGACTGACAGACTGCAGTACCTGTTACATAGAATGTGTGTGTGTGTGTGTGTGTGTGTGTGTGTGTGAGTGTGTGTGTGTGTGAGAGAGAGAGAGAGAGAGAGAGAGAGAGAGAGTGTGACAGAAAGAGAGAGAGAGTGTGATTGTATGGAGAGAGACAGGGAGAGAGAGCAATAGCATGCGTGTCAGTGTGTGTCAAACGATAAATCCAGATTTCAACATGAATGTCCTGTCACCTGAGAGTCCCGCGTGAGACCAGCAGGGGGAGCTGTCTGTGTGAGGCAGTTTGTGCCAGCTCAGAATGTGTCGATGCAACAGGTCCCTCACTGTTTCAGTCCAGAGATCATACTCACCACAGGAACATGATGAGAAAAAAAGTGTGTCCACTGAAATACTCACAGAAGGGCGCTGTCATATTTATATTCACTTTGATGAGTGCGGATGAGTGAACACTTAACATGTTTCTGTAAGCCGTGATTAACACTGTAAGAGTGAACTGAATATGTGTGAGACAGCCGTGGACATCTGCTCACACTTGCCGGACCTGAGTGTGTCCCAGTCACAGTGTGATATGAGTATAGCTGTGATACAGCGGGAGACTCAAAGTTATACCTGTGTTTCTCTCTCCTGTGAGGTGGGCGATCATACCTGTGTTTCTCTCTCCTGTGAGGTGGGCGGTCATACCTGTGTTTCTCTCTCCTGTGAGGTGGGCGGTTATACCTGTGTTTCTCTCTCCTGTGAGGTGGGCGATCATACCTGTGTTTCTCTCTCCTGTGAGGTGGGCGATCATACCTGTGTTTCTCTCTCCTGTGAGGTGGGCGATCATACCTGTGTTTCTCTCTCCTGTGAGGTGGGCGGTTATACCTGTGTTTCTCTCTCCTGTGAAGTGGGCGGTCATACCTGTGTTTCTCTCTCCTGTGAGGTGGGTGGTCATACCTGTGTTTCTCTCTCCTGTGAGGTGGGCGGTTATACCTGTGTTTCTCTCTCCTGTGAGGTGGGCGGTTATACCTGTGTTTCTCTCTCCTGTGAGGTGGGCGGTCATACCTGTGTTTCTCTCTCCTGTGAGGTGGGCGGTCATACCTGTGTTTCTCTCTCCTGTGAGGTGGGCGGTCATACCTGTGTTTCTCTCTCCTGTGAGGTGGGCGGTCATACCTGTGTTTCTCTCTCCTGTGAGGTGGGCGATCATACCTGTGTTTCTCTCTCCTGTGAGGTGGGCAGTTATACCTGTGTTTCTCTCTCTTGTGAGGTGGGCGGTCATACCTGTGTTTCTCTCTCCTGTGAGGTGGGCGATCATACCTGTGTTTCTCTCTCCTGTGAGGTGGGCGATCATACCTGTGTTTCTCTCTCCTGTGAGGTGGGCGGTTATACCTGTGTTTCTCTCTCCTGTGAGGTGGGCGGTCATACCTGTGTTTCTCTCTCCTGTGAGGTGGGCGGGGTTCTTGGTCTTCCTCCAGTGCGTGGAGCAGCGAGCAGGAGGCGGAGCGTCGGTTGTCGTCATGGCAACGGAGGCGGGGCACAATGCTTTGGCGAAACAGGTCGTGTCGCGGCTTGAGTAGGTCAAAGGTCGAACCCACTGAGTGCTTGCGAGCCACACTGCGTGTTCTTGGCAGCGCTGGGAGGTCTGGGGAGGGGTCAAAGGTCAGATCTGCAGAGCAAAAGGGATGGGTGTAGAAATCAGTGTGAAGGTCTCGTATGTTTCACTCCACATAACACTTCAGCTCAGTATAAATCCATAACTCCCCTCAGTGTCAAAACTCTACTCCTCTTAACTCCCCGCAGTATCAAACCTCTACTCCTCTTAACTCCCCTCAGTGTCAAACCTCAACTCCTCTTAACTCCCCTCAGTATCAAACCTCTACTCCTCTTAACTCCCCTCAGTATCAAACCTCTAGTCCTCTTAACTCCCCTCAGTGTCAAACCTCAACTCCTCTTAACTCCCCTCAGTATCAAACCTCTACTCCTCTTAACTCCCCTCAGTATCAAACCTCTAGTCCTCTTAACTCCCCTCAGTGTCAAACCTCTACTCCTCTTAACTCCCCTCAGTGTCAAACCTCTACTCCTCTTAACTCCCCTCAGTGTCAAACCTCTAGTCCTCTTAACTCCCCTCAGTGTCAAACCTCTTCCCTACCAACTTCACCAAAAAACTTTAGTGTTTCCTCTGTTTCACTCTTTCTTTGCTATCTTTGTGGTTACTGTTGTTGAGTTAAGGTGCAAGTGTGTGTGTATGTGTGTGAGAGTGTGTGTGTCTGTATGTCTGTGTGCGTGTCCATGTGTAAGTGTGTGTGTGTGTGTGTGTGTGTGAAGAGAGAGAGAGTTTGAGTGTGCATATACCTGTATTGGGCTGTAGTCTCTGACGTTGTTTCTGTAGTTGGGTTAAAATGGTTACTCTATGTTTTGGGTCATTGATTCCCAAATGTTTCAGATCCTCATCCGTTACATACAGGAGACCCTACACACACATATACACAGTTTACACATAAACAAACACACATATACATACACACACATACAGACACTGTATGGATGTGACTGGTAGATACCACTAACATAATACTTAGAAAGTGACAGAGATTAGAGAGAGAGAGAGAGAGAGAGAGACGGACAGAGAGAGACACATTACCTCGAGTCCATAATACTCTGTCTCCAGTGTCTGTTTGTACTGGGGCAGCCCAATCTGTGTCAGCCACCAGGCGATCGAGCGATTATTCATGACGGGTCAGACAGACAGACACTCCTTTACACGTCATTAAGACCTTAACACAGACAGACAGACACTCCTTTACACATCATTAAGACCTTAACACAGACAGACAGACAGACACTCCTTTACACGTCATTAAGACCTTAACACAGACAGGCACTCCTTTAGACCTCATTAAGACCTTAACACAGACAGACAGACACTCCTTTACACTTCATTAAGACCTTAACACAGACAGACAGACAGACAGACAGACAGACAGATACTCCTTTACACTTCATTCAGACCTTAACACAGACAGATACTCCTTTACATGTCATTAAAACCTTAACACAGACAGACAGACAGACAGACACACGTTTACACTTCATTAAGACCTTAACACAGACAGACAGACAGACAGATACTCCTTTACACATCATTAAGACCTTAACACAGACAGACAGACACTCCTTTACACTTCATTAAGACCTTAACACAGACAGACAGACAGACACTCCTTTACACGTCATTAAGACCTTAACACACACAGACAGACAGACACTGCTTTACACTTCATTAAGACCTTAACACAGACAGACAGACAGACACTCCTTTACACGTCATTAAGACCTTAACACAGACAGGCACTCCTTTAGACCTCATTAAGACCTTAACACAGACAGACAGACACTCCTTTACACTTCATTAAGACCTTAACACAGACAGACAGACAGACAGACAGACAGACAGATACTCCTTTACACTTCATTCAGACCTTAACACAGACAGATACTCCTTTACACGTCATTAAAACCTTAACACAGACAGACAGACAGACAGACAGACAGACACACGTTTACACTTCATTAAGACCTTAACACAGACAGACAGACAGACAGACAGATACTCCTTTACACATCATTAAGACCTTAACACAGACAGACAGACACTCCTTTACACTTCATTAAGACCTTAACACAGACAGACAGACAGACACTCCTTTACACGTCATTAAGACCTTAACACAGACAGACAGACACTCCTTTACACTTCATCAAGACCTTAACACAGACAGACAGACAGACAGACAGATACTCCTTTACACGTCATTAAGACCTTAACACAGACAGACAGACACTCCTTTACACGTCATTAAGACCTTAACACACACAGACAGACAGACACTGCTTTACACTTCATTAAGACCTTAACACAGACAGACACTCCTTTACACGTCATTAAGACCTTAACACAGACAGACAGACACTCCTTTACACTTCATCAAGACCTTAACACAGACAGACATTCCTTTACACGTCATTAAGACCTTAACACAGACAGACAGACAGGGCACTCCTTTAGACCTCATTAAGACCTTAACACAGACAGACAGACAGACACTCCTTTACACTTCATTAAGACCTTAACACAGACACACAGACACTCCTTTACACGTCATTAAGACCTTAACACAGACAGACAGACACTCCTTTACACGTCATTAAGACCTTCAGACAGACAGACAGACACTCCTTTACACGTCATTAAGACCTTGACACAGACAGACAGACACTCCTTTACACGTCATTAAGACCTTCAGAAAGACAGACAGACACTCCTTTACACGTCATTAAGACCTTCAGACAGACAGACAGACACTCCTTTACACTTCATTAAGACCTTGACACAGACAGACAGACACTCCTTTACACGTCATTAAGACTTTAACACACACATACAGACAGACACACCTTTACACATCATTAGGACCTTAACACACACAGACAGACAGACAGACAGACACTCCTTTACACTTCATATACTTTCAAGAACTGGAGAGATGCATGTGCAATGCAGATGTATTATAAGGTGAGACAGAACCAAAGGCAGATTTCTCACAGTTGATTGGTACATGGAGCCAAGACAAATTCGTGGTCAGTGAAAGATCACTGTTCACCAACCGGTACATTTAGCAGCAGAGCCCATACACACAGACTCAGTGTATATGAGCATACATTTCAGCGCTGAATGCAACAACAAACAGGAAACGGGTGTGTGACCAGTTAACCAATGATCAGTCAGGTGTGTGCCCACACACACACACACACAGACTCAGTGTATATGAGCATACATTTCAGCGCTGAATGCAACAACAAACAGGGAACGGGTGTGTGTCCAGTTAACCAATGATCAGTCAGGTGTGTGCCCACACACACACACACACAGACACACACACACACACACACAGACACACACACACACGCACACACACACACACACACACACACAGACACACAGACACACACACACACACAGAAACACACACACACGCACACATAGACACACACACACACACACACAGACACACACACACACACACACACACACACACACACACACAACACAAAGATTATGGGAAGTGTCATGTTATAGAGATTGTGAAATAATGCACACACACACATACACACACACAAAGGCACTAACGCACACAGGCATGCAGGTCTTACCTGTGTGAAATGGCAACTTTACGTGGTCTCTTCCTTCACCCTCTTTTCTCTCTCTCTCACTCACACTCTACGGCTCTCTCAGAGTCACCGTCCCAATTTTGTCCTTTTTTTTCATTAAATCTTTATCTCCAGCTCACATCTCATTTTATCTAGTCTCTCAACTTTCGCAATCCCGATCCATCTTACCTTGGCGCGTTCTCTCTCTCTCTCTCCCTCTCTCTCTCTCCCTCTCTCTCTCTCTCTCTCTCTCTCCCTCTCCCTCTCTCTCTCACCCTCTCTCTCTCTCTCTCTCTCTCTACTTCTCATCCTCTGTTAATGGTTGAATTTTAACACTCCGTGATGGGACAGCAGAGCCCCAGGGCAGAGATCTGAACCAATCCAGAGGAAAGAATCTGTGTTCTTGGCCAATCGGAGAAGGGAATGTGTGTTGATGGGAGGGGGTGGGGGCTACAAGCTCAGACAGGTTCTCACATGTTCTCAGAGACAGACAAACACAGTTTTTACCATACACTGACAGAGTTTTTACCACACTGACTTAGTGTACACTAGAATAGGTTAATGTATACCCAATTTACAATTACAATTTAGTTATTTGGCAGACGCTTTTTACCAAAGCGACTTACAATCAGTGCATCAGTCGGATTTCTAATACCTTGTGAGCAGAGATCACAATAAGACTGAGCGTCAAATTGCCCCTTCGCATTGCGCCCCTGGAATACTTTGACAAACGCAGATACAAGACAAAGGTTTTTTTTTTTTTGTTTTTGTTTTTTTTAGGAAAGGGAGGTTAGGCATTGGGGGACAGGTGGGTTCTAAAGAGGTGGGTTTTCAGTCTCCTGCGGAAGATGGTAAGAGATTCCGCAGTCTTGACTGCATGGGGGAGGTCATTCCACCACCTCGGGGTAATGGCGGAGAAGAGGCGTGGTCGGGAGGAGCTTCTGCCGGGTTCCCGAAGTGAGGGGACCGTCAGTTGTCCAGACGTCATAGAGCGGAGGGTCCTAGTTGGGGTGTATGGAGTTATAAGAGCCTGAAGGTATGATGGGGCAGAGCCTCTAGTGGCCTGGTAGGCCAGCACCAGTGTCTTGAACTGGATGCGGGCAGCTACCGGAAGCCAGTGGAGTGCAGTAAGCAGCGGAGTGACATGAGAGTGCTTAGGGAGGTTGAATACCAGGCGTGCAGCGGCGTTCTGCACGAGCTGGAGCGGCCTCATGGCGCAGGCCGGCAAGCCAGCCAGTAGCACGTTGCAGTAGTCCAGGCGGGAGATGACAAGCGCTTGGACCAGGAGCTGGGTCGCCTGTTGTGTTAGGAATGGGCGGATTCTCCTGATGTTGTATAGGGAGAATCTGCAGGATCGAGTGACTGCTGCGATGTGATCGGAGTAGGTCAGCTGGTTGTCCAGGGTTACGCCAAGGTTTTTGGCTGCTGTGGTGGGGAATACCACAGATCCCTCGATGGTGATTGCAGTGTCGATCGCTGGGGAGTTCTTAGCAGGAAAAAACAGGAGCTCCGTTTTCTTTGGGTTGAGTTTGAGATGGTTAGCAGACATCCATGAGGCGATGTCTGCTAAGCAGGCTGCGATGCGAGGTTGAACCTGGGAGTCAGAGGGGGGGAAGGAGAAGAACAGCTGTGTGTCATCAGCGTAGCAGTGGTAAGAGAGGCCATGGGTGGAGATAACTTGACCGAGTGATCTACCCTACACTGACTTAGTTAATGATTCTCAACTCCAGTCCTGGGAGCCACTGTCCTGCACGTCTATGTTTTAACTCAGGACTGACACACCTGATTCCAATTAATCGTCAAGCCCTTGATCAGCTCAATGAACTGTGATAATGAAGAGTTAAAACAAAGACGTGCAGGACAGTGCCCCCCAGGACTGGAGTTGAGAATCATTGTTCTACATTAAACCTTTAATGCCACTTTACACCACTAGAGGGCTCAAGGTACCATGCACTCACTCACTCACTCATTATCTAAGCCGCTTATCCTGATTAGGCTCGCGGGGGGTGCTGGAGCCTATCCCAGCGCTCACAGGGCAAAAGCCGGGAAAACCCTGGACAGGTCGCCAGTCCATCACAGGGCCGACACACAGACAAACACACTCACACACACATTCATACCTAGGGGCAATTTAGTGTTTCCAATTCACCTGACCTGCATGTCTTTGGACTGAGGGAGGAAACCAGAGCTCCCGGAGGAAACCCACGCAGACACAGGGAGAACATGCAAACTCCACAGAGAAAGGACCCTGGCCACCAAGCCGGGAATCGAACCCGAGACCTTCTTGCTGTGAGGCGATGATTCAGTAGCTGGGTGTTTAGACAGAAACACACACACACACACATGCACACAGCAACACAAATCACAGCATTCCTAATGACAACATTAAACTAGCAATACATTACAGATTATTATAGAACAGTAGTGTATGACAGAATACATTACAGATTATCATAGAACAGTAGTGTATGACAGAATACAGTACAGATTATTATAGAACAGTAGTGTATGACAGAATACATTACAGATTATTATAGCACAGTAGTTTATGACAGAATACATTACAGATTATTATAGAACAGTAGTGTATGACAGAATACATTACAGATTATTATAGCACAGTAGTGTATGACAGAATACAGTACAGATTATTATTGAACAGTAGTGTATGACAGAATACAGTACAGATTATTATAGAACAGTAGTGTATGACAGAATACATTACAGATTATTATAGCATAGTCATGTATTACAGAATACAGTACAGATTATTATAGCACAGAAGTGTATGACAGAATACAGTACAGATTATTATAGCACAGTAGTTTATGACAGAATACATCACAGATTATTATAGCATAGTCATGTATTACAGAATACATTACAGATTATTATAGAACAGTAGTGTATGACAGAATACATTACAGATTATTATAGCACGGTCGTGTATTACAGAATACAGTACAGATTATTATAGCACAGTCGTGTATTACAGAATACAGTACAGATTATTATAGCACAGAAGTGTATGACATAATACATTACAGAATTATGCAGTGTAGGACAGTACACACAGGCATGGCACAGTTTTGTACAGTACTCCGCCCTGTGGTTTAAAAAAGTATTGAGTTTAGTATAGTAGAAAGCTGTGCAGTGTTAATTGGATTTTGTATAGTTTAATACAAAACAGTGCAGTATTGTGGGGTAATCCTATACTCATCAAACTCAGGGCCACAATCAGGGGAAATAAGAGGAGTTACTTTGGCGTTACTACTGTACTAGAATGGCATTTGGGTTATTACTGTACTAGAATAGCCTTGTACTAGAATAGCATTTGGGTTATTACTGTACTAGAACAGCCTTGTACTAGAATAGCATTTGGTTTATTACTGTACTAGAACATCCTTGTACTAGGATGGCCTTTGGGTTATTACTGTGCTAGAACATCCTTGTACTAGAATGGCATTTGGGTTATTACTGTACTAGAATGACCTTGTCAGATCAGGTCCTCCAATCATTTACATTCACGTTCACGTCTACTCAGGAACACTGAGCCATCTGCTCTAATGACATCTACTGACCTGAACCATCTGCTCTAATGACATCTACTGACCTGAACCATCTGCTCTAATGACATCTACTGACCTGAAACATCTGCTCTAATGACATCTACTGACCTGAGCCATCTGCTCTAATGACATCTACTGAACTGAAACATCTGCTCTAATGACATCTACTGACCTGAAACATCTGCTCTAATGACATCTACTGACCTGAAACATCTGCTCTAATGACATCTACTGACCTGAACCATCTGCTCTAATGACATCTACTGACCTGAGCCATCTGCTCTAATGACATCTACTGACCTGAACCATCTGCTCTAATGACATCTACTGACCTGAGCCATCTGCTCTAATGACATCTACTGACCTGAACCATCTGCTCTAATGACATCTACTGACCTGAAACATCTGCTCTAATGACATCTACTGACCTGAACCATCTGCTCTAATGACATCTACTGACCTGAACCATCTGCTCTAATGACATCTACTGACCTGAACCATCTGCTCTAATGACGTTGCTGATGAACTGCGGAAAAATCTCATCAACAGCTCAACTCTCTGAACTTTATGAACTTTATGAACTTTATGAAAAGCCTCAGTTCACTGGATTCAGACATTTAACCTCACCTTGACCTCACACAGTTTGGCAGGAAGTGGTAGTCGTGGCATAATGAACTGGCCCCAGATCAGCATTAGTATGGTGTTAGTATGGCGTTAGTATGGCACTGGTATGGCATTGGTATGGTGTTAGTATGGCATTGGTATGGCATTGGTATGGTCTTAGTATGGCATTAGTATGGCGGTAGTATGGCATTGGTATGGCGTTAGTATGGCATTGGTATGGCGTTAGTATGTGGTTAGTATGGCATTAGTACGGCATTAGTATGGCGTTAGTATGGCATTAGTATGGCATTGGTATGGTGTTAACATGGTGTTAGTATGGCATTGGTATGGTGTTAGTATGGCGTTAGTATGGCACTGGTATGGCGTTAGAATGGCATTGGTATGGTGTTAGTATGATGTTAGTATGGCATTGGTATGGTGTTAGTATGGTGTTAGTATGGCATTGGTATGGTGTTAGTATGGTGTTAGTATGGCATTGGTATGGTGTTAGTATGGTGTTAGTATGGTGTTAGTATGATGTTAGTATGGCATTGGTATGGTGTTAGTATGGTGTTAGTATGGTGTTAGTATGGCATTGGTATGGCGTTAGTATGGCGTTAGTATGGTGTTAGTATGGCATTGGTATGGTGTTAGTATGGTGTTAGTATGGTGTTAGTATGATGTTAGTATGGCATTGGTATGGCGTTAGTATGGCGTTAGTATGGCGTTAGTATGATGTTAGTATGGTGTTAGTATGGTGTTAGTATGGTGTTAGTATGGCATTGGTATGGTGTTAGTATGGCATTGGTATGGTGTTAGTATGGCGTTAGTATGGTGTTAGTATGGCATTGGTATGGTGTTAGTATGGTGTTAGTATGGTGTTAGTATGGCATTGGTATGGTGTTAGTATGGTGTTAGTATGGTGTTAGTATGATGTTAGTATGGCGTTGGTATGGTGTTAGTATGGTGTTAGTATGGTGTTAGTATGGTGTTAGTATGGCATTGGTATGGCGTTAGTATGGCGTTAGTATGGCGTTAGTATGGTGTTAGTATGATGTTAGTATGGCATTGGTATGGTGTTAGTATGGTGTTAGTATGGTGTTAGTATGGCATTGGTATGGTGTTAGGATGGTGTTAGTATGGTGTTAGTATGGTGTTAGTATGGCATTGGTATGGTGTTAACATGGTGTTAGTATGGTGTTAGTATGGCATTGGTATGGTGTTAGTATGGTGTTAGTATGATGTTAGTATGGCATTGGTATGGTGTTAGTATGGTGTTAGTATGGTGTTAGTATGGCGTTAGTATGGCATTGGTATGGTGTTAACATGGTGTTAGTATGGCACTGGTATGGCGTTAGAATGGCATTGGTATGGTGTTAGTATGATGTTAGTATGGCATTGGTATGGTGTTAGTATGGTGTTAGTATGGCATTGGTATGGTGTTAGTATGGTGTTAGTATGGCATTGGTATGGTGTTAGTATGGTGTTAGTATGGCATTGGTATGGTGTTAGTATGGTGTTAGTATGGTGTTAGTATGATGTTAGTATGGCATTGGTATGGTGTTAGTATGGTGTTAGTATGGCATTGGTATGGCGTTAGTATGGCGTTAGTATGGCGTTAGTATGGTGTTAGTATGGTGTTAGTATGGCATTGGTATGGTGTTAGTATGGCGTTAGTATGGTGTTAGTATGGCATTGGTATGGTGTTAGTATGGTGTTAGTATGGTGTTAGTATGGCATTGGTATGGTGTTAGTATGGTGTTAGTATGGTGTTAGTATGATGTTAGTATGGCATTGGTATGGTGTTAGTATGGTGTTAGTATGGTGTTAGTATGGCATTGGTATGGTGTTAGTATGGCATTGGTATGGTGTTAGTATGGCATTGGTATGGTGTTAGTATGGTGTTAGTATGGTGTTAGTATGATGTTAGTATGGCATTGGTATGGTGTTAGTATGGTGTTAGTATGGTGTTAGTATGGCATTGGTATGGTGTTAGTATGGCGTTAGTATGGCGTTAGAATGGCATTGGTATGGTGTTAGTATGATGTTAGTATGGCATTGGTATGGTGTTAGTATGGTGTTAGTATGGTGTTAGTATGATGTTAGTATGGCATTGGTATGGTGTTAGTATGGTGTTAGTATGGTGTTAGTATGGTGTTAGAATGGCATTGGTATGGCGTTAGTATGGCGTTAGTATGGCGTTAGAATGGCATTGGTATGATGTTAGTATGGCATTGGTATGGTGTTAGTATGGTGTTAGTATGGTGTTAGTATGGTGTTAGTATGGCGTTAGTATGGCATTGGTATGGTGTTAGTATGGTGTTAGTATGGTGTTAGAATGGCATTGGTATGGTGTTAGTATGGTGTTAGAATGGCATTGGTATGGTGTTAGTATGGTGTTAGTATGGCGTTAGTATGGCATTGGTATGGTGTTAGTATGGTGTTAGTATGGCATTGGTATGGTGTTAGTATGGTGTTAGTATGGTGTTAGTATGGCATTGGTATGGTGTTAGTATGGTGTTAGTATGGCATTGGTATGGTGTTAGTATGGTGTTAGTATGGCGTTAGTATGGCGTTAGTATGGCGTTAGTATGGTGTTAGTATGGTGTTAGTATGGCGTTAGTATGGCATTGGTATGGTGTTAGTATGGCGTTAGTATGGTGTTAGAATGGCATTGGTATGGTGTTAGTATGGTGTTAGTATGGTGTTAGTATGGCATTGGTATGGTGTTAGTATGGTGTTAGTATGGTGTTAGTATGGCGTTAGTATGGTGTTAGTATGATGTTAGTATGGCATTGGTATGGTGTTAGTATGGTGTTAGTATGGTGTTAGTATGGCATTGGTATGGTGTTAGTATGGTGTTAGTATGGTGTTAGTATGGTGTTAGTATGGCATTGGTATGGTGTTAGTATGGTGTTAGTATGGTGTTAGTATGGTGTTAGTATGGCGTTGGTATGGTGTTAGTATGGTGTTAGTATGGCATTGGTATGGTGTTAGTATGGTGTTAGTATGGCATTGGTATGGTGTTAGTATGGTGTTAGTATGATGTTAGTATGGCATTGGTATGGTGTTAGTATGGTGTTAGTATGGTGTTAGTATGGCATTGGTATGGCGTTAGTATGATGTTAGTATGGCATTGGTATGGTGTTAGTATGGCGTTA
>NC_044501.1:1008106-1023106 GCF_902362185.1 Chanos chanos | reverse complement strand
TGCGATGCGTGACGAGCACAAGCTGTTCCTGAGCAGTTCAGGTGTGGTGACCTGGGCAGTTCAGGTGTGGTGACCTGAGCAGTTCAGGTGTGGTGACCTGAGCAGTTCAGGTGTGGTTACCTGGGCAGTTCAGGTGTGGTGAAGGCAATCCGACAAGTGAATGTGAAAACGTAAAGACTTCATCCAAGGAAAAGAAAAACGTCTGGACGGGGGAATAACTCTAGCCGTAGCAAGACGCAGGGAACCCCAATATCCAGCCCGCCAGAGATCGCGGCAAAACCATTTAAAGAGTTCTCAAGCTCCTCTCTCTCGCGAGAGCTCATCCAGTCTTAAAGAGACAGCAACACCCAGGCAGGCAGCACCCTCCAGCATCTCATGTGTATGTCAGTGCCTTTCCCTACTCTATTACTACCATATCCTAACAACACACACACACAGACAAACACACACACACACACACACAGACACACACACACACACACACACACACACACACACACGCTCTATCACTACCATATCCTAACCACACACACACACACACACACACACACACAGACACACACGCACACACACACACACACACGCACACACACACACACACACACACACACGCTCTATCACTACCATATCCTAACCACACACACACACACATACACACACACATACACACACACACACACACACACACACACACACACACATACCCACACACACACACACACACACACACACACACACACGCTCTATCACTACCATATCCTAACAACACACACACAGACACACACACACACACAGACACACACACACACACACACACACACAGACACACACACACACACACACACACGCGCGCGCACACACACACACACACACACACACACACACACACGCTCTATCACTACCATATCCTAACAACACACACACACACACACACACGCTCTATCACTACCATATCCTAACAACACACACGCACACACACACACACACACACGCTCTATCACTACCATATCCTAACCACACACACACACACACACACACACACACACACACACACGCTCTATCACTACCATATCCTAACATCCTTCCCCCCCATAAAAGAAAAAGAAAAAAACAAAAGAAAACCAAAACCCATCCACCACCAAACTGTGATTCCCACTCCCCTCTCTTTTTTTCCCAAATTTTGTTCTTTTTTTTCAAATTTTCTAATTTCCTAAAATGTATGTACCATTATATTCAATCTCATCAAGCCAAAATCGTATTTATCTCCTCCATATAAGCAAGCTCTTCCCTGACCTTACTCAACTTAGCAGGAGACAGTCTATATGGATGCTGTTTGATAGGCGTAGCATTGCCTCTTTCACCCAGGTGTATCTTGGAACAGAACACTAAATTCTCTCACCAAAGTCTCAATACTAGCTCTCCGGTCACTGGTAAGATGTCTCAACTGCTCCTCCAAATGACCTAATGCCTCCAGGGTATCTAAACCGGCACTCACCGGGTCACCCCGGACCGAATCCTCACCCTCGTCATCTCCATCGTTCCCCTTTCCCTCTGCCACTAAGGCACCACCTGGGAACGCTCATGAAAAGGTTTCAGTAAATTCACATAATCTAGATTCCCGACGACGGTCTGGGGTACTGATAACCTAATCACGGTCTGCAACCTTCTTTGTGATGGAGTAGCCATGGGCAGCCGTGGTCTAAAGGTTAGAGAACCGGGCTTGTGACCGATTCCCAGGCCCAACATCCACGGCTATGTGCCCTTGAGCAAGACACTTAACCCCAATGCTCCCCGGGCGCTCACGGAAGGCTGCCCACTGCTCCTGCGTCTGGTGTGTGTGTGTGTTCACTACTGGTGTGTTGGATGGGTTAAATGCAGAGGACAAATTCACTGCTCACTGTTCACAGTGTGTGTGTGCAATCACGGAAACTTAAACTTAGGGCTCACAAAAAGCAGCACTCAAACTATCACCTCTCATTGGGTTTAATGCAAGGACCCGATCACCCTAAAACTACATTCCCCAAAACTACCTTATCATACTGATGTTTCATACACTCCTGCGCATCACTCAGCTTCTCTTTGGCATGTCAATGCTTTCCCTACTCTATTACTACCATATCCTAACAACACACACACACACACACGCATGCGCGCACACACACACACGCACACACAGACAAACACATACACACACACGCGCGCGCACACACACACACACACAGACAAACACATACACACACACGCACACACGCACATACACACGCACACACGCGCACACACACACAGACAAACACATACACACACACGCACACACACACACAGACAAACACATACACACACACGCGCACACACGAGCGCACATACACACACACACACACACACATACAGACAAACACACACACACACACACACACACACATGCGCACACACACACACAACCACATGCACACACACACACACGCACACACAGAAAAACACACACACACACACACAGAAAACACACACACACACACAACCACAGTCCATGTCTGTTCAGTCAGCTGTGTTTCCCTCACTTCACCGATTCTCAACTGGAAACCGTCATGAGACAGCTCCTTAGCCATAACCTTATTTTCTGGTATTCTGTGTGTGTGTGTGTGTGTGTGTGAGCTCTAATTCTCATGCGCCCTCTGCTGCACTACAACTCCCACGCTGCAGTGTGCTAGCCTGCAGTCTTCCTGTTCATGATGTGGTTAATGTAGCACTCTGCCACACATACACACACACACACACACACACACACACACAGACAGTCTCACAGAGCCCCACTCATTTAGCGCAAACCACACATGCACACCCTTCCCCTAAACACACAGACACTTGTGCATTTTTACACCATGTATATACGTGTCTGTGTGTGTGTGTGTGTGTGTGTGTGTGTGTGTGAGAGTGTGTGTGTGTGTGAGAGAGTGTGTGTGTCTGTGTGTGTGTGTGAGAGTGTGTGTGTCTGTGTGTGAGTTGTCTGTCTGTGTGTGTGTGTGTGTGTGTGTGAGAGTGTGTGTGTGTGTGAGAGAGTGTGTGTGTCTGTGTGTGTGTGTGTGTGAGAGTGTGTGTGTTGTCTGTCTGTGTGTGTGTGTGTGTGTGTGTGTGAGAGTGTGTGTGTCTGTGTGAGTAGTCTGTGTGTGTGTGTGTGTGTGTGAGTGTGAGTGTGTGAGGAAAAAGGAAGTTAGCTTGTGCAGTTTAAAGGCTTCCTCACATCTGCAGCCGTGCAGAACACCCACCACGGAAGAGACAGAGAGAGCAAGTGCAGGACTAAACGCAAGAGAGAGAAAGAGAGAGAGAGAGAGACGAAATCAGAGAACAGGATGACGAAAGGCGGGC
Source organism: Chanos chanos (assembly GCF_902362185.1). NCBI lineage: Eukaryota > Metazoa > Chordata > Actinopteri > Gonorynchiformes > Chanidae > Chanos > Chanos chanos. The sequence continues at coordinate 1,019,746 of NC_044501.1, read as the reverse complement.
TGGGACAGTGGATATCGTGAAGAAACAAAAAGAAGGAGAGAGGGATACATCTCTGGACGCAGAGACAGAGAGCGAGAGAGAGCGCGAGAGAGAGAGGCTGTGAAAGCGAGACAGCTGCCGGCTAAACTTGTTTGGTTGAGGTTTGAGTGTGGTTATAGCTATAGCTGAAGCCTGAAGCTTCTGGACCTGACCCTGCTGCTCTGGTCTGGTGTGTGTTTTCTGCTCTGGTCAAAACTTAGGTCGGCTTGCTTTGGACAAGGAGCGTTTTTAGATGTTTTTGGTGAGACTGTTTTTGACACGTACACACACACACATTTCAGGGTGTCGAGGCTGTGTTGTGTACTAAGGTCTCTTGGGGTCATGGTTCCTTGGCTTGGTTTCTGATTTAGAATAATGCTAAGTGTTTCGCTTTAGATTTGAGTGCTGTCTTACTCATCTGATTCGCCACATTCGCACTCAGAATTAAAGAAAAAATAGAAAATAAAAAAAAAAAATCTGTATTTTGAAAAAAAAAAAAAACCCGTTTTAGGGGCCAGCGTGGATGATTTTAGTCGTGTAACACTGCTACAGTCGGACTGCCTTCGGCTTCCACCACAGTGAACAAGCTCCGTTTGCTGTCTACTCACATTGTCTGCTCTGGGAGGCTTTGGACTTTAAACGTTTAGTTGTCTGTTGGCTGTCTGCTGGTTGTACATCTGGTTGTAGGTTTGCATTTGGATTCTGTCTCATGTGTGTGGCTACAAGGCTACTCTCTTATAGATTCATTTTTGAGTGACTGAGGTTGACTACAGACTGCATGATGTTGTTTGACTGTTTAAGGTCCATTTAAGATTAGTCTTAGGCTGTGTCTAGGTGTAAGACGATTTTGTGAAGTTGTTTTTAGGTTGTTTTTAGGTTGTTTTTAGGTTTTGCCTCTCTCAGTGGCATGGAGCTCTGGAGGCAGTGTGCAGCCTGGCTGATCCAATGCCGGGTTTTACCAGAAAACCACAGAGTTACATGGGAAAGCGCACAGGTGTGTGTCCGTGTGTGTGTGTGTGTGTGTGTGCGTGTGTACATGTATGTGTGTGTGTGTGCGCGCGCGTGTGTGTGTGTGTGTGTGTGTGAGAGAGAGAGAGAGAGAGAGAGAGCAAGAGAGGACACAGTGGTTGTTTGGTTGCTTTTGTATGGGTCTGTCAAATGATCACCCCCTTTCTCTCTCTATGTTGTATGTGTGTGTGTGTGTGTGTGTGTGTGTGTTCAGGTGTGCGAGTTAGCACATGCTTTAAGAGATGGAGTTCTGCTTTGCCAGCTTCTCAACAACCTGCTGCCACAAGCAGTCAATCTACGAGAGATCAACCTCCGTCCACAGATGTCCCAGGTAAGGTACACTTGTGTGTGTGTGTGTGTGTGTGTGTGTGTGTGTGTGTGTGTGTGTGTGTGACAGTCCCTCTGATATGAAAATCATCTGATACTGATCAAGGTCACTACTCCCTTCATGTGCCTGTCCACCCAAAGAGAAAAACTGAATGTGTGTGTGTGTGTGTGTGTGTGTGTGTGTGTGTGAGTGTGTGACTGTTTGTATTTGGTGTGTGTGTCTCTGTCCGTGTAGTAGAAACTATAACACTGGGAAACCCTCCTAAGTCATCTGAGTGTGGTTGTGCTCTCAGGGTTAGTCAGCCTCTCTCTGATTGGTTTGGGCAGTGTCACTGATTTTTGATTGGTCGTTTTCAATGGCCAGTGTTGGTCTGACACAGAAAGGATTTCCCACAAACCTTTGCATAAGAGCAAGGAAATATCAGCCAACATGCACCTGTGTGTGTGTGTGTGTGTGTGTGTGTGTGTGATAATGACTGTCCCATGAGGCAGTCACTCTGTACTTCCCTTTTGTCAAATGACACTTCCTCATTCGTCGCACACAAAGAGCAGACCACTGACTCAGGAAGTTATGTAAAGGCAATTTTATGACCACAATGTCTGCGTCGCCTCCCTCTATCTCTCTCTCCCTCAATCTCTTTCTATAATTCTCTGTCAAGATGTGTTTTTATATTCCCTCCATCTATTCGTAGTTTGTGTGTGTGTGTGTGTGTGTGTGTAGGAGTGAATGGTTAAGGTGCTAAATGGAAGTCTTGCAGAGTGAATGAGTGATAGCCTCAAGATAATGGATGATTTGCACTGTGCTCATGGTTTATAAATTGAGATAATCTCACTCTTCATCTCTGCATTGAGAAATAAATCCTCCTGCCTTTCTTCATGAATGAGACTTCTTTCCCCTAAAAACATTCACTCAAGATTTGCGAGTTACAAGATAGGCGTTAATAAGCTAGTCAGTTGAAAAACATCTTGAAGTTACATATTGTGGCGAGAAAGAATGAGATTAAGACAAAAACAACTCCGTGAACTGTTCACCAATTCACTACTTCACGCAATCACATACATTCATCCATTATCCTGATGTGTATATGCTTATATTAGCCTGTTACGCTGACAGTGATGTGTATATGGTTATATTAGCCTGTTATGCTGACAGTGATGTGTATATGGTTATATTAGCCTGTTATGCTGACAGTGATGTGTATATGTTATATTAGCCTGTAATGTGGCCAGTGATGTGTATATGGTTATATTAGCCTGTTATGCTGACAGATGTTTATATGGTTATATTAGCCTGTTATGCTGAAAGAGATGTTTATATGGTTATATTAGCCTGTAATGTGGCCAGTGATGTGTATATGGTTATATTAGCCTGTTATGCTGACAGTGATGTGTATATGGTTATATTAGCCTGTTATGCTGACAGTGATGTTTATATGGTTATATTAGCCTGTTATGTGGACAGTGATGTTTATATGGTTATATTAGCCTGCTACACTGACAGTGATGTGTATATGGTTATATTAGCGTGTTATGCTGACAGTGATGTGTATATGGTTATATTAGCCTGTAATGTGGCCAGTGATGTGTATATGGTTATATTAGCCTGTTATGCTGACAGAGATGTTTATATGGTTATATTAGCCTGCTACACTGACAGTGATGTGTATATGGTTATATTAGCGTGTTATGCTGACAGTGATGTGTATATGGTTATATTAGCCTTTTACACTGACAGTGATGTTTATATGGTTATATTAGCCTGTTATGCTGACAGTGATGTGTATATGGTTATATTAGCCTGTTATGCTGAAAGAGATGTTTATATGGTTATATTAGCCTATAATGTGGCCAGTGATGTGTATATGGTTATATTAGCCTGTTATGCTGACAGTGATGTGTATATGGTTTTATTAGCCTGTTATGCTGACAGTGATGTGTATATGGTTATATTAGCCTGTAATGTGGCCAGTGATGTGTATATGGTTATATTAGCCTGTTATGCTGAAAGAGATGTTTATATGGTTATATTAGCCTGTAATGTGGCCAGTGATGTGTATATGGTTATATTAGCCTGTTATGCTGACAGAGATGTTTATATGGTTATATTAGCCTGTTATGTGGACAGTGATGTTTATATGGTTATATTAGCCTGCTACACTGACAGTGATGTGTATATGGTTATATTAGCGTGTTATGCTGACAGTGATGTGTATATGGTTATATTAGCCTTTTACACTGACAGTGATGTTTATATGGTTATATTAGCCTGTTATGCTGACAGTGATGTGTATATGGTTATATTAGCCTGTTATGCTGAAAGAGATGTTTATATGGTTATATTAGCCTGTAATGTGGCCAGTGATGTGTATGTGGTTATATTAGCCTGTTACACTGACAGTGATGTTTATAGGGTTATATTAGCCTGTTATGTGGACAGTGATGTTTATATGGTTATATTAGCCTGTTATGCTGACAGTGATGTTTATATGGTTATATTAGCCTGTTACACTGACAGTGATGTTTATATGGTTATATTAGCGTGTTATGCTGACAGTGATGTTTATATGGTTATATTAGCCTGTTATGCTGACAGTGATGTGTATATGGTTATATTAGCCTGTTATGTGGACAGTGATGTTTATATGGTTATATTAGCCTGTTATGCTGACAGTGATGTTTATATGGTTATATTAGCCTATTACACTGACAGTGATGTTTATATGGTTATATTAGCGTGTTATGCTGACAGTGATGTTTATATGGTTATATTAGCGTGTTATGCTGACAGTGATGTGTATATGTTATATTAGCCTGTTATGCTGACAGTGATGTGTATATGGTTATATTACCCTGTTACGCTGACAGTGATGTGTATATGGTTATATTAGCATGTTACACTGACAGTGATGTGTATATGGTTATATTAGCCTGTTACACTGACAGTGATGTTTATATTGTTATATTACCCTGTTATGCTGACGGTGATGTGTATATGGTTATATTAGCCTGTTACACTGACAGTGATGTTTATATGGTTATATTAGCCTGTTATGCTGACAGTGATGTTTATATGGTTATATTAGCCTGTTATGCTGACAGTGATTTGTATATGGTTAAATCAGCCTGTTATGCTGACAGTGATGTTTATATGGTTATATTAGCCTGTTACACTGACAGTGATGTGTATATGGTTATATTAGCCTGTTATGCTGACAGTGATGTTTATATGGTTATATTAGCCTGTCATGCTGACAGTGATGTGTACATGGTTATATTAGCCTGTAATGTGGCCAGTGATGTGTATATGGTTATATTAGCGTGTTATGCTGACAGTGATGTTTATATTGTTATATTAGCATGCTGACTTATTTATCATTTATTAAATCTAACTCAATCAAATTTAACTGTTTGAAATTTGTATGTAAGAATTGTTCTCTCTCACTCTCTCTCTCACTCTGTATAGTTCCTGTGTTTGAAGAATATTAGGACATTCCTATGTGCGTGTCAGGAGCGATTTGGGATGAAGAGAAGTGACCTATTTGAGGCATTTGACCTTTTCGACGTCCGAGATTTTGCCAAGGTCTCACACACACACACACACACACAGACACACACACACACACACACACACACACAGACATACACACACACACACGCACACACACACACACGCACACACACACACACGCACGCACACACACACACACACACACACAGACACACACACACACACACACACACACACGCACACACACACACGCACACACACACACACACACAGACACACACACACACACACACACAGACACACACACAGACACACACACACACACAGAGAAGAATACATTACTACAGAATTATGTAGAAGAATGTCAGTGCTGCCCTGTGTTGATTTTCTTTTGTGAGCTCATGACATTCATAGATATATTTGTATATTTCTCTTTCAGGTGATTGACACCTTGTCTATTTTGTCTCAGACACACATTGCTATCCAGCGGGCAATACGGTAAGGAGGCACTCGCTCTGATACCATCACAGACTGACATTAGAGAGAAATGACCCAGAATATCACAGAAATATATTATCACTGTGATAACACAAGAGTGATTCACTGTACCCACTGGTCTGGGGACATGTAACACGCAGTGATACAGTGATGTCCACTGGTCTGGGGACGCAGTGACAGAGTGATGTCCACTGGTCTGGGAACATGTAACACGCAGTGATACAGTGACTTGGCATTTACTTACACAGAGGGAAAGGGACTGAAATAGTATGACATAACACATATCTTGTCATTACACGTGGACTAACAAATGTTCAAATTCTCTCTCTCTCTCTTTCTCTCGCTCTCTCTCTCTGTCCCACTCTCTCACACTGCCAGGCCTTTTCCAGACGATGACTGTTTAGCAGATGATGAGATTTACACTGGTCTCTCTGATCAAATTGAGTAAGCTACAAAATGTCTTTTTTTAAAATCCAAGTCACATAGTGTAGTAGAATGTTATATTATATTATAATATATTATATTATATTAGTAGAATAGAATAAACTTATTAGTGTGTCATTCAGTGATACTCACAGTGATACTGTAGAGGAGGATGAACTGTATGACTGTGTGTCACTCAGTGATACTGTAGAGGAAGATGATGATCTGTATGACTGTGTGGAGGATGAGGAGAATGAAGGAGATGACATTTATGAAGACCTAATGAGAACAGAGGAACCACCTGAGACAGTGAGTCTCTGTCTCTCTCTCTCTCTCTTTCTCTCTACCCTTACCTCTCTCTCTCTCTCTTTCTCTCTACCCTTACCTCTCTCTCTCTCTCTTTCTCTCTACCCTTACCTCTCTCTCTCTCTCTCTCTCTCTACCCTTACCTCTCTCTCTCTCTCTTTCTCTCTACCCTTACCTCTCTCTCTCTCTCTTTCTCTCTACCCTTACCTCTCTCTCTCTCTCTTTCTCTCTACCCTTACCTCTCTCTCTCTCTCTCTCTCTCTACCCTTACCTCTCTCTCTCTCTCTCTCTCTCTACCCTTACCTCTCTCTCTCTCTCTTTCTCTCTACCCTTACCTCTCTCTCTCTCTCTTTCTCTCTACCCTTACCTCTCTCTCTCTCTCTTTCTCTCTACCCTTACCTCTCTCTCTCTCTCTTTCTCTCTACCCTTACCTCTCTCTCTCTCTCTTTCTCTCTACCCTTACCTCTCTCTCTCTCTCTCTCTCTCTACCCTTACCTCTCTCTCTCTCTCTTTCTCTCTACCCTTACCTCTCTCTCTCTCTCTTTCTCTCTACCCTTACCTCTCTCTCTCTCTCTCTCTTTCTCTCTACCCTTACCTCTCTCTCTCTCTCTTTCTCTCTACCCTTACCTCTCTCTCTCTCTCTCTCTCTCTTTCTACCCTTACCTCTCTCTCTCTCTCTTTCTCTCTACCCTTACCTCTCTCTCTCTCTCTTTCTCTCTACCCTTACCTCTCTCTCTCTCTCTTTCTCTCTACCCTTACCTCTCTCTCTCTCTCTCTCTTTCTCTCTACCCTTACCTCTCTCTCTCTCTCTTTCTCTCTACCCTTACCTCTCTCTCTCTCTCTTTCTCTCTACCCTTACCTCTCTCTCTCTCTCTCTCTACCCTTACCTCTCTCTCTCTCTCTTTCTCTCTACCCTTACCTCTCTCTCTCTCTCTTTCTCTCTACCCTTACCTCTCTCTCTCTCTCTTTCTCTCTACCCTTACCTCTCTGTCTCTCTCTTTCTTTCTACCCTTACCTCTCTCTCTCTCTCTTTCTCTCTACCCTTACCTCTCACAGTTATAAACACAAGTTGATACATTCAGAGCAAAGAGGAGCACTTTCTGGACATTGTTGACATGGCAACTTTTTGTGTGTGTGTGTGTGTGTTGTGTTTGAATGTGTGTGTGTGTGTGTGTGTGTGTGTGTGTGTGTGTGTGTGTTGTGTTTGAATGTGTGTGTGTGTGTGTGTTGTGTTTGAATGTGTGTGTGTGTGTGTGTGTGTGTGTGTTGTGTTTGAATGTGTGTGTGTGTGTGTGTGTGTTGTGTTTGAATGTGTGTGTGTGTGTGTGTGTTGTGTTTGAATGTGTGTGTGTGTGTGTGTGTGTGTGTGTGTGTGTTGTGTTTGAATGTGTGTGTGTGTGTGTGTGTGTGTGTGTGTGTTGTGTTTGAATGTGTGTGTGTGTGTGTGTGTTGTATTTGAATGTGTGTGTGTGTGTGTGTGTGTTGTGTTTGAATGTGTGTGTGTGTGTGTGTGTGTGTGTTGTGTTTGAATGTGTGTGTGTGTGTGTGTGTGTGTGTGTGTTGTGTTTGAATGTGTGTGTTCCTGTAGCAGCAGAAGGTGGAGGTGGATAAGAGGGGCTGTTGCCTGCAGGAGATCAGACAGACAGAGGAGAAATACTCACAAACCCTGGAGTCTATTCTTCTGGTACCACTCCTCTCTCTCTGTCTCTCTCTGTGTCTCTGTCTCTCTCTCTCTCTCTCTCTCTCTCTCTGTCTCACTGTATCTGTCTCTCTCTCTCTCTGTCTCACTGTATCTGATGTTCTTTTTTTAGCACTTCCTGAAACCGCTACAGCACTTCCTGCAGCACTCAGACATTGAGAGCATTTTCATTAACATTGAGGTACATATTCTCATCTACTCCTCCATCTTCATACATATCCATTTACATACACAGTTCCTCATTTACATACACATACACATTCATTTACATACACGTACATATTCATTTACATACACATACATATTCATTTACACACATACATATTCATTTACATACACAGTTCCTCATTTACATACACATGCACATTCATTTACATAGACGTACATATTCATTTACATACACATTCATTTACATATACATACATATTCATTTAAATACATGTACATATACATTAACATACACGTACATATTCATTTACATATACATACATATTCATTTACACACACATACATATTCAGTTGCGTATGCGTAAATATTCTCATCTTTTCATTTATCGATCCCTTTCTCCATTCTCCATCTGTCCATCAATACATCCAAAATTGAGTAGGTAATTAGAAGAAGAATAATGGTGTGTGTGTGTGTGTGTGGGTGTTCTCGCTGCAGAAGCTGGCTGTAATAATGATTATGTTAAATTTGTGTGTGTGTGTGTGTGTGTGTGTGTGTGTGTGTGTGTGTGTGTGTGTGTGTGTGTGTGTGTATCTGTGCGTGTGCTTCATGCAGGAGCTAGCTATGATGCATCGTAGTCTTCTGGGGGAGATACAGACTTCCATACTGACTTTAGGGTCTGAGAATCTTTACCAGATCTTCATCAATTACAAAGAGAGGTAAACTTCTCCACGCAGTGACTGCACGGAGCTCCAGACATCTCTCTGTTATATCTCTTAAAAGAAACACTCCAATACAATCCATCCATCCATCCATCCATCCATCCATTAATCCACCCATCCATTAATCCACCCATCCATCCATTAATCCATCCATCCATCCATTAATCCACCCATCCATTAATCCATCCATCCATCCATTAATCCACCCACCCATCCATCCATCCATCCATCCATCCATTAATCCACCCACCCATCCATTAATCCACCCATCCATCCATCCATTAATCCACCCATCCATCCATTAATCCATCCACCCATCCATTAATCCACCCATCCATCCATCCATCCATTAATCCACCCATCCATTAATCCATCCACCCATCCATTAATCCACCGCAGAATGAAGGAAAATACTGTAAAAAAAATCAGTTCATTCATCACTACAACACCATCATATCTGTCCATCCATCACTACAACACCATCATATATGTCCATCCATCACTACAACACCATCATATATGTCCATCCATCACTACAACACCATCATATATGTCCATCCATCACTACAATACCATCATATATGTCCATCCATCACTACACCATCATGTATGTCCATCCATCACTACAACACCATCATATATGTCCATCCATCACTACAACACCATCATATCTGTCCATCCATCACTACAGCACCATCATTTCTGTCCATCCATCACTACATCACCATCATATATGTCCATCCATCACTACAACACCATCATATCTGCAGAGGAAGTTTCCTAAACAGAGACCATAGTGACACGTATGTAATCTGTTCATTCAAAATACTATTAAGTCACCACTACATCAGAATGCTATTAAATCACCACTACATCAGAATACTATTAAATCACCGCTACATCAGAATACTATTAAATCACCGCTACATCAAAATACTATTAAATCACCACTACATCAGAATACTATTAAATCACCACTACATCAGAATACTATTAAATCACCGCTACATCAAAATACTATTAAATCACCACTACATCAGAATGCTATTAAATCACCACTACATCAGAATACTATTAAATCACCGCTACATCAGAATACTATTAAATCACCGCTACATCAAAATACTATTAAATCACCACTACATCAGAATGCTATTAAATCACCACTACATCAGAATACTATTAAATCACCGCTACATCAGAATACTATTAAATCACCGCTACATCAAAATACTATTAAATCACAGCTACATCAAAATACTATTAAATCACCACTACATCAGAATACTATTAAATCACCACTACATCAAAATACTATTAAATCACCGCTACATCAGAATACTATTAAATCACCGCTACATCAAAATACTATTAAATCACCACTACATCAGAATGCTATTAAATCACCACTACATCAGAATACTATTAAATCACCGCTACATCAGAATACTATTAAATCACCGCTACATCAAAATACTATTAAATCACCACTATATCAGAATGCTATTAAATCACCACTACATCAGAATACTATTAAATCACCGCTACATCAGAATACTATTAAATCACAGCTACATCAAAATACTATTAAATCACCGCTACATCAAAATACTATTAAATCACCACTACGTCAGAATACTATTAAATCACCACTACATCAGAATACTATTAAATCACCACTACATCAGAATACTATTAAATCACCACTACATCAGAATACTATTAAATCACTGCTACATCAGAATACTATTAAATCACCACTACATCAAAATACTATTAAATCACCACTATATCAGAATGCTATTAAATCACCACTACATCAGAATACTATTAAATCACCACTACATCAAAATACTGTTAAATCAATCAATAAAAATACTATTAAATCACCACTACATCAAAATACTATTAAATCACCACTACATCAGAATACTATTAAATCACCACTACGTCAGAATACTATTAAATCACCACTACATCAGAATACTATTAAATCACCACTACATCAGAATACTATTAAATCACCACTACATCAGAATACTATTAAATCACTGCTACATCAGAATACTATTAAATCACCACTACATCAAAATACTATTAAATCACCACTATATCAGAATACTATTAAATCACCACTACATCAGAATACTATTAAATCACCACTACATCAGAATACTATTAAATCACCGCTACATCAAAATACTATTAAATCACCACTACATCAGAATACTATTAAATCACCACTACATCAGAATACTATTAAATCACCACTACATCAGAATACTATTAAATCACCGCTACATCAAAATACTATTAAATCACCACTACATCAGAATACTATTAAATCACCGCTACATCAGAATACTATTAAATCACCGCTACATCAAAATACTATTAAATCACCACTACATCAGAATGCTATTAAATCACCACTACATCAGAATACTATTAAATCACCGCTACATCAGAATACTATTAAATCACCGCTACATCAAAATACTATTAAATCACAGCTACATCAAAATACTATTAAATCACCACTACATCAGAATACTATTAAATCACCACTACATCAAAATACTATTAAATCACCGCTACATCAGAATACTATTAAATCACCGCTACATCAAAATACTATTAAATCACCACTACATCAGAATGCTATTAAATCACCACTACATCAGAATACTATTAAATCACCGCTACATCAGAATACTATTAAATCACCGCTACATCAAAATACTATTAAATCACCACTATATCAGAATGCTATTAAATCACCACTACATCAGAATACTATTAAATCACCGCTACATCAGAATACTATTAAATCACTGCTACATCAGAATACTATTAAATCACCACTACATCAAAATACTATTAAATCACCACTATATCAGAATGCTATTAAATCACCACTACATCAGAATACTATTAAATCACCACTACATCAAAATACTGTTAA
>NC_044501.1:963106-1003106 GCF_902362185.1 Chanos chanos | reverse complement strand
GTAATTCATATGTGTGTGTGTAATGTGTGTATAATTCATATGTGTGTGTGTAATGTGTGTGTAATTCATATGTGTGTGTGTGTGTAATGTGTGTATAATTCATATGTGTGTGTGTAATGTGTGTATAATTCATATGTGTGTGTGTAATGTGTGTGTAATTCATATGTGTGTGTGTGTGTAATGTGTGTATAATTCATATGTGTGTGTGTAATGTGTGTGTAATTCATATCTGTGTGTGTGTGTAATGTGTGTATAATTCATATTTGTGTGTGTGTGTGTGTAATGTGTGCATAATTCATATGTGTGTGTGTGTGTAATGTGTGTATAATTCATATGTGTGTGTGTGTAATGTGTGTGCATAATTCATATGTGTGTGTGTGTGTAATGTGTGTATAATTCATATGTGTGTGTGTGTAATGTGTGTGTAATTCATATGTGTGTGTGTGTGTAATGTGTGTATAATTCATATGTGTGTGTGTGTAATGTGTGTGTAATTCATATGTGTGTGTGTGTGTAATGTGTGTATAATTCATATGTGTGTGTGTGTAATGTGTGTGTAATTCATATGTGTGTGTGTGTGTAATGTGTGTATAATTCATATGTGTGTGTGTAATGTGTGTGTAATTCATATGTGTGTGTGTGTAATGTGTGTATAATTCATATGTGTGTGTGTGTGTAATGTGTGTATAATTCATATGTGTGTGTGTGTAATGTGTGTATAATTTATATGTGTGTGTGTGTGTAATGTGTGTATAATTCATATGTGTGTGTGTGTGTGTGTGTAATGTGTGTATAATTCATATGTGTGTGTGTGTAATGTGTGTATAATTCATATGTGTGTGTGTGTGTGTGTGTGTGTAATGTGTGCTTAGGTACGCATTCTTTTTCCTAAAGGCAATGTGTGTGTATAATGTGTGTATAATGTGTGTATACTGTGTGTGTGTGTAACGTGTGTGTAGGTATGCGTTTCTCTTCGACAAGGCCATGCTGGTGTGTAAGCGGAAGAGTGGAGAGGTCATGGAACTGAAGGACCTCATTGAGCTTCAATATTTCCAACTGAGGGACGAGACAGCCGCAGAGAGAGAGAACAAAAAGGCATGACTCTTCTCTTCTCTTCTCTTCTCTTCTCTTCTCTTCTCTTCTCTTCTCTTCTCTCTATTCATCCCTCCTTTCCTCTCTTCTCATCTCTTCTCTTCTCTTCTCTTCTCTCTATTCATCCCTCCTTTCCTCTCTTCTCTTCTCTTCTCTTCTCTTCTCTTCTCTTCTCTTCTCTTCTCTTCTCTTCTCCCTATTCATCCCTCCTTTCCTCTCTTCTCTTCTCTTCTCTTCTCTTCTCTCTATTCATCCCTCCTTTCCTCTCTTCTCTTCTCTTCTCTTCTCTTCTCTTCTCTTCTCTTCTCTTCTCTTCTCTCTATTCATCCCTCCTTTCCCCTCTTCTCTTCTCTTCTCTTCTCTTCTCTTCTCTCTATTCATCCCTCCTTTCCTCTCTTCTCTTCTCTTCTCTTCTCTTCTCTTCTCTTCTCTCTATTCATCCCTCCTTTCCTCTCTTCTCTTCTCTTCTCTTCTCTCTATTCATCCCTCCTTTCCTCTCTTCTCTTCTCTTCTCTTCTCTTCTCTTCTCTCTATTCATCCCTCCTTTCCTCTCCTCTCTTCTCTTCTCTTCTCTTCTCTCTATTCATCCCTCCTTTCCTCTCTTCTCCTCTTCTCTTCTCTTCTCTTCTCTTCTCTCTATTCATCCCTCCTTTCCTCTCTTCTCTTCTCTTCTCTCTATTCATCCCTCCTTTCCTCTCCTCTCTTCTCTTCTCTTCTCTTCTCTTCTCTTCTCTTCTCTTCTCTTCTCTCTATTCATCCCTCCTTTCTTGTCTTCTCTTCTCTTTATTTGGTTTTACATAGACAGATCAGGCTGGATTTTGACATAGACAGATCAGGCTGGATTTTGACAGAGACAGATCAGGCTGGATTTTGACATAGACAGATCAGGCTGGATTTTGACAGAGACAGATCAGGCTGAATGTCGTTGTCTGTGTGTGTGTGTCTGAGCAGTGGAGCCATAACTTTCTGCTGATGGACTCGTATGGCCAGGGTGCATATGAACTCTACTTTAAGACCAGGGAACTGAAGAAGAAGTGGCTGGAGCAGTTTGAAATGGCACTGTGAGTGAAACATCCCATAATAGCCTCACAACTGAACTACTACTACAGTTACTGCTCTAATTACATATATTACACTTATTACTGTAACCACTGTTATTCCTGTTAGTACTACAGTTATTACTGTGAAGACAAACACTAATGTTACTGCTGTAATTACATCTATTACAATTATTACTGTAACAGTTATTACTGTAATGACTGTTATTCCTGTTAGTACTGCAGTTATTACTGTAATGACTGTTATTCCTGTTAGTACTACAGTTATTACTGTAATGCCTGCTATTCCTGTTAGTACTACAGTTATTACTGTAATGACTGCTGTTCCTGTTAGTACTACAGTTATTACTGTAATGACTGCTGTTCCTGTTAGTACTACAGTTATTACTGTAATGACTGCTGTTCCTGTTAGTACTACAGTTATTACTGTAATGACTGCTGTTCCTGTTAGTACTACAGTTATTACTGTAATGACTGCTGTTCCTGTTAGTACTACAGTTATTACTGTAATGACTGCTGTTCCTGTTAGTACTGCAGTTATTACTGTAATGACTGTTATTCCTGTTAGTACTACAGTTATTACTGTAATGACTGTTATTCCTGTTAGTACTGCAGTTATTACTGCAAAGATAAACACTACTGTTACTGCTGCTAAAACAACCACCTAAATTGTTACAGCAATGATAAATACTTTATACTATTGTCACTAATGTTACTACTGCAATCATAACTACAGTCACAGTTTGAAGGTCAGTGTTTACTGTTGTCAGTGCTGTTACTACTGCAATCATAACTACAGTCACAGTTTGAAGGTCAGTGTTTACTGTTGTCAGTGCTGTTACTACTGCAATCATAACTACAGTCACAGTTTGAAGGTCAGTGTTTACTGTTGTCAGTGCTGTTACTACTGCAATAATAACTACAGTCACAGTTTGAAGGTCAGTGTTTACTGTTGTCAGTGCTGTTTCTACTGCAATCATAACTACAGTCACAGTTTGAAGGTCAGTGTTTACTGTTGTCAGTGCTGTTACTACTGCAATCATAACTACAGTCACAGTTTGAAGGTCAGTGTTTACTGTTGTCAGTGCTGTTACTACTGCAATCATAACTACAGTCACAGTTTGAAGGTCAGTGTTTACTGTTGTCAGTGCTGTTACTACTGCAATCATAACTACAGTCACAGTTTGAAGGTCAGTGTTTACTGTTGTCAGTGCTGTTACTACTGCAATCATAACTACAGTCACAGTTTGAAGGTCAGTGTTTACTGTTGTCAGTGCTGTTACTATTGCAATCATAACTACAGTCACAGTTTGAAGGTCAGTGTTTACTGTTGTCAGTGCTGTTACTACTGCAATCATAACTACAGTCACAGTTTGAAGGTCAGTGTTTACTGTTGTCAGTGCTGTTCCTCTCCATCCTGAGACTGCCGTTATATTTCTGTCTGCGCAAGTACTCTTACTGTCGCTATGGTGACGGGTACTGCCTCCGTTACTGTAACTTTTACTGTGACTTTTGCAGTCACTGTAACAATTGCTAGTATAACTGATAGAGACCGACAGTGCTACTATGAACTCGAAGGCAAAGACATTCTCTTAAAAAGATATCATGCCAACATGTTGGGTCTAAAAAGATTGGTTTTTTTTTTCACAACTTAACACCAGCATTTCTGTGACTGTTAAGGTTCCTTCTACTGATGATAGCACCTCTATCGCAGCCACTGACAGGAATAGTGGCCTAATACTGAAACAAAGGTTAACATTCCAGATTATAGTTCCAGATCATTCAAGATTATAGCTCAATCCGTGGTCCCAATGCAAAGTGTCTTATGAAGAAATGAAACAATATTTATGATGCAGAGCTAAAAATGAAAAACCACAAATGATATAAAGAAGGCAACACCCTACAGGCAGCCGTTAGGCTTACTTTTTAACACGAACAACAACAAATATTCACACATTTTATTTCCACATCACCCAGTCAACTCAACAATATTTACATTAACAAAACAAAAATAAACAAAATAAACAGGCTGATTCACAGAAAGGAAAAGGGAAAAAGAGGAAGAGGAACTTTTGCCCAGTCGGGAATTCAGTTTCGAGTTCACAGACTTGTGTTGGCTCGCTATGTTGGAGTGAAGAGATTCAGACTGTGGAATCGTCCGACACCTCTGAACCTGAAAAGGGATCTCCTCCGAGACGACAACCCAGGGAGTTATGGACATTCCAGCGATGGACCAATTCCGTCTACCACCTGTATCACCAGCACTCTCTCCCTGTTACTCCCTTATTACTCCACCACCTGTATCACCAGCACTCGCTCCCTGTTACTCCCCTTATTACTCTACCACCTGTACTACTCTCTCCCTGTTACTCCCTTATTACTCCACCACCTGTATCACCAGCACTCTCTCCCTGTTACTCCCTTATTACTCCACCACCTGTATCACCAGCACTCTCTCCCTGTTACTCCCTTATTACTCTACCACCTGTATCACCAGCACTCTCTCCCTGTTACTCCCCTTATTACTCCACCACCTGTATCACCAGCACTCTCTCCCTGTTGCTCCCTTATTACTGCACCACCTGTATCACTCTCTCCCTGTTACTCCCCTTATTACTCTACCACCTCTATCACTCTCTCCCTGTTACTCCCTTATTACTCTACCACCTCTATCACCAGCACTCTCTCCCTGTTACTCCCTTATTACTGTACCACCTGTATCACCAGCACTCTCTCCCTGTTACTCCCTTATTACTGTACCACCTGTATCACTCTCTCCCTGTTACTCCCCTTATTACTCTACCACCTGTATCACCAGCACTCTCTCCCTGTTACTCCCTTATTACTGTACCACCTGTATCACTCTCTCCCTGTTACCCCCTTATTACTCTACCACCTGTATCACCAGCACTCTCTCCCTGTTACTCCCCTTATTACTCCACCACCTGTATCACCAGCACTCTCTCCCTGTTACTCCCTTATTACTCTACCACCTGTACTACTCTCTCCCTGTTACTCCCTTATTACTCCACCACCTGTATCACCAGCACTCTCTCCCTGTTACTCCCTTATTACTGTACCACCTGTATCACTCTCTCCCTGTTACCCCCTTATTACTCTACCACCTGTATCACCAGCACTCTCTCCCTGTTACTCCCCTTATTACTCCACCACCTGTATCACCAGCACTCTCTCCCTGTTACTCCCTTATTACTCTACCACCTGTACTACTCTCTCCCTGTTACTCCCCTTATTACTCTACCACCTGTACTACTCTCTCCCTGTTACTCCCCTTATTACTCTACCACCTGTATCACTCTCTCCCTGTTACCCCCTTATTACTCTACCACCTGTATCACCAGCACTCTCTCCCTGTTACTCCCCTTATTACTCCACCACCTGTATCACCAGCACTCTCTCCCTGTTACTCCCTTATTACTCTACCACCTGTACTACTCTCTCCCTGTTACTCCCTTATTACTCCACCACCTGTATCACCAGCACTCTCTCCCTGTTACTCCCCTTATTACTCTACCACCTGTATCACCAGCACTCTCTCCCTGTTACTCCCCTTATTACTCTACCACCTGTATCACTCTCTCCCTGTTACTCCCTTATTACTGTACCACCTGTATCACTCTCTCCCTGTTACTCCCCTTATTACTCTACCACCTGTATCACTCTCTCCCTGTTACCCCCTTATTACTCTACCACCTGTATTACCAGCACTCTCTCCCTGTTACTCCCGTCCACCATTCAGATCTCTCTCCTCCATCCCGCCAACCCCCCCCCCCCCCACACACACACACACTTTTACTAAATCAGAGAACAGTTATAATTGTCTGTTTGACAGTTTCTACGCTGTGATTGCAAACGTCACACTGTCTGTAAACGAGCTGACAATGAGAAGAGAATGGCTTCTACAACAGGAGAATGATCCTAAACATGCCTCAAAGTCCACAGTGGACGACCTCAAGATGCCTAAGCTGAAGGTTTTGCCATGGCCCTCACAGTCCCCGATCTGTGGATAGACCTCAAAGGAGCAGTGCACGCAAGACGGCCCCAGAGCCTGACAGACGTAGAAGTGCTTTGCGAGGAAGGGTTACGTGCTGTGATATACGTGCTGAAGGGGGTGTTAGTAAGCACTGACCATGCAGAACACTGCTCTCTGTTTCTCACTCTAACATTTCACAAAAATAAAACTGCATTTGGAGATCAGTTCATCCTCTACTCACTTAACTATGCACAGTGACGGACATTGTGACTGGGGGTCCCCAAACTTGTGCATGCCACTGTATATGTATATATATATATATGTGTGTGTGTGTGTGTGTGTGTGTGTATATATATATGTGTATATTTATATATATAGGTATGTGGTTGTGTGTGTGTGTGTGTGTGTGTATGTATATTTATTTATATATGTATGTGGTTGTGTGTGTGTGTGTGTGTGTGTGCATGTATATATATATACGTGTGTGTATGTGTGTATGCATAAAATGACGACGATGATGATGATGATGATGATGATATGCATTATTCTCCTGTAGGTCAAATCTGTGCCCAGAGAACAGTACAGCCAATGGGCACGACTTTCAGATGCACTGTTTTGAGGAAACCACGTCATGCAGGGCCTGTCAGATGCTGCTCAGGTACAGAGATCCACGTCTCCCCTCAGGTTCTGACAGAGCACACACACATAGCGCTCACAGTAATGGCCTTCTTCAACACTCCTCTCTGTGTTAAAACAAGCTCACAGTGTTTTCATCTCTCTCTCTCTCTCTCTCTCTCCCTTTATAACACCTCATCCCTCTCTCTCTCTATAACACCTCATCCCTCTCTCTCTCTCTATAACACCTCATCCCTCTCTCTCTCCCTTTATAACACCTCATCCCTCTCTCTCTCTATAACACCTCATCCCTCTCTCTCTCTCTATAACACCTCATCCCTCTCTCTCTCCCTTTATAACACCTCATCCCTCTCTCTCTCTCCCTTTATAACACCTCATCCCTCTCTCTCCCTTTATAACACCTCATCCCTCTCTCTCTCTATAACACCTCATCCCTCTCTCTCTCTCTATAACACTCCATCCCTCTCTCTCTCTCTCTATAACACCTCATCTCTCTCTCTCTCTCTCTATAACACCTCATCTCTCTCTCTCTCTATAACACCTCATCTCTCTCTCTCTCTCTATAACACCTCATCCCTCTCTCTCTCCCTTTATAACACCTCATCTCTCTCTCTCTATAACACCTCATCTCTCTCTCTCTATAACACCTCATCCCTCTCTCTCTCTATAACACCTCATCTCTCTCTCTCTCTATAACACCTCATCCCTCTCTCTCTCTCTATAACACCTCATCTCTCTCTCTCTCTATAACACCTCATCCCTCTCTCTCTCTCTCTCTTTATAACACGCCATCCCTCTCTCTCTCTATATATATAACACCTCATCCCTCTCTCTCTATATATAACACCTCATCCCTCTCTCTCTCTATATAACACCTCATCCCTCTGTCTCTCTCTTTATAACACTCCATCCCTCTGTCTCTCTCTTTATAACACTCCATCTCTCTCTCTCTCTCTTTATAACACTCCATCTCTCTCTCTCTCTCTTTATAACACTCCATCTCTCTCTCTCTCTCTTTATAACACTCCATGCCTCTCTCTGTCTTCCTCACCACAACACTCTCCTCTACTTTGCATCTCTCACTCTCTGTCTCTCTTTGTCTCGCTCTCTCTGTCTGTTTCTCTCACTCTCTCTCTCTCTGGCTGTCTCTCTCTCTGTCTCTCTCAGGGGAATATTCTTTCAGGGTTATCGCTGCACCCGCTGTAAAATGGCTGGCCATAAAGAGTGCCTGGGGCGTGTCCCAGCCTGTGGGAAGAATTCAGGTAATCACTGTGTGCATGCATAGGTGTGTCTGTGTCTGTACTGGGTAGTTTTATTCTCTGTCTGGATTGGTTAGTTTTATTCTCTGTCTGGATTGGTTGGTTTTATTCTCTGTCTGGATTGGCTGGTTTTATTCTCTGTCTGGATTGGCTGGTTTTGTTCTCTGTCTGGATTGGTTGGTTTTATTCTCTGTCTGGATTGGCTGGTTTTGTTCTCTGTCTGGATTGGTTGGTTTTATTCTCTGTCTGGATTGGTTGGTTTTATTCTCTGTCTGGATTGGTTGGTTTTATTCTCTGTCTGGATTGGTTCGTTTTATTCTCTGTCTGGATTGGTTGGTTTTATTCTCTGTCTGGATTGGTTAGTTTTATTCTCTGTCTGGATTGGTTGGTTTTGTTCTCTGTCTGGATTGGTTGGTTTTATTCTCTGTCTGGATTGGTTGGTTTTGTTCTCTGTCTGGATTGGTTGGTTTTGTTATCTGTCTGGATTGGTTGGTTTTATTCTCTGTCTGGATTGGTTAGTTTTATTCTCTGTCTGTATTGGTTAGTTTTATTCTCTGTCTGGATTGGTTAGTTTTATTCTCTGTCTGTATTGGTTGGTTTTATTCTCTGTCTGGATTGGTTAGTTTTATTCTCTGTCTGTATTGGTTCGTTTTATTCTCTGTCTGGATTGGTTCGTTTTATTCTCTGTCTGGATTGGCTGGTTTTGTTCTCTGTCTGGATTGGTTGGTTTTGTTCTCTGTCTGGATTGGTTAGTTTTATTCTCTGTCTGGATTGGTTAGTTTTATTCTCTGTCTGGATTGGTTAGTTTTATTCTCCGTCTGGATTGGTTAGTTTTATTCTCTGTCTGGATTGGTTAGTTTTATTCTCTGTCTGTATTGGTTCGTTTTATTCTCTTTCTGGATTGGTTGGTTTTGTTCTCTGTCTGGATTGGTTAGTTTTATTCTCTGTCTGTATTGGTTGGTTTTATTCTCTGTCTGGATTGGTTAGTTTTATTCTCTGTCTGTATTGGTTGGTTTTGTTCTCTGTCTGGATTGGTTAGTTTTATTCTCTGTCTGGATTGGTTGGTTTTATTCTCTGTCTGGATTGGTTGGTTTTATTCTCTGTCTGTATTGGTTGGTTTTATTCTCTGTCTGGATTGGTTAGTTTTATTCTCTGTCTGTATTGGTTGGTTTTATTCTCTGTCTGGATTGGTTGGTTTTATTCTCTGTCTGTATTGGTTGGTTTTGTTCTCTGTCTGGATTGGCTGGTTTTGTTCTCTGTCTGGATTGGTTGGTTTTGTTCTCTGTCTGGATTGGTTGGTTTTATTCTCTGTCTGGATTGGCTAGTTTTGTTCTCTGTCTGGATTGGTTACTTTTGTTCTCTGTCTGGATTGGTTAGTTTTGTTCTCTGTCTGGATTGGTTGGTTTTGTTCTCTGTCTGGATTGGAAGTTGCTTTGGGTAAAGGCGTCAGCACAGTGAATAAATGTAAACATATATAACTGGGTTCTGTCTCTGCACAGTTGCATATGTGTGTCATACCCTTATGTGTCATTACCATATGTACCTACAACGGGTTTGTGTGTGTGTGTGTGTGTGTGTGTGTTTCAGATCACTCAGGCACCTTGAAGAAGGTTTGTTTCATTTAAGACCCTTTCTACTGCATCTGTTTTTTTGTAGCTTTCATTTAAGATACTTTAGCGTGTTAAATTCAGAGTTCTTTGGTACATTTACATATTAAATAATAATTATAGTAATAAAAATAATAATGATAGAGTGGTTGAGCAGAATATAAATGTAATTTTTATTATGAAATATTTGCACATGAACTTGGTTTGTCTGCTGTAGAATTGTCATTTAATGACTTTTCCTTTCTTCTGTTAGAACAAGACAATGAGATCAGCTTCTCAGAGACAGACTAAACCAGGTCAGCCTCAGCTCTCCCTATTTCGCTCTCTTCTCCTGTCTTACCCTCCCCTGTCTTACCTCCTCCCATCTCACCCTCCCCTGTGTTACCTTCTGCCGTCTCACCCTCCCCTGTCTTACCCTCCCCTGTGTTACCTTCCCCTGTCTCACCTTCTCCTGTCTTACCCTCCCCTGTGTTACCTTCCCCTGTCTTACCCTCCCCTGTCTTACCTTCTCCCGTCTCACCCTCCTCTGTGTTACCTTCTCCCGTCTTACCCTCCCCTGTCTGACCCTCCCCTGTCTTACCCTCCCCTGTCTTACCTTCTCCCGTCTCACCTTCCTCTGTGTTACCTTCTCCCGTCTTACCCTCCCCTGTCTGACCCTCCCCTATCTTACCCTCCCCTGTGTTACGTTCTCCCGTCTCACCCTCCCCTGTCTTACCTTCTCCTGTCTTACCTTCTCCTGTCTTACCCTCCCCTGTCTCACCCTCCCCTGTGTTACCCTCCCCTGTCTGACCCTCCCCTGTCTTACCCTCCCCTGTGTTACGTTCTCCCGTCTTACCCTCCCCTGTCTTACCCTACCCTGTCTTACCCTCCCTTGTGTTACCTTCTCCTGTTTCCTTCTGATTTCTCTCGTTTCCTTTGATTCATCTGATCTAATCTGACATCCTCTCATCGTATTCCCTCCCCTTCAGCAGAACACAATCTCTCTCTCTCTTTCTCCCTCTCTCTCTCTCTCTCTCTCTCTCTTCCTGTCTCTCTCTCTCTCTCTCTCTCTCTCTCTCTCTTTCTTCGTCTCTCTCCCTCTCTCTCTCTCTCTCTCTCTCTCTCTCTCTTCCTGTCTCTCTCTCTCTCTTCCTCTCTCTCTCTCTGATATTAGAAAATAAATGTTAAGTATTAGATCTCTGTCTCACTCAGTCTCTGTCACTCTCCAGGTCTCCCAAAGATGGAGGTGCGCGCTGAGTATTACGGACTGCCCCCTCCCCCCGTGGCTTTCGGCCAACCCCTGCACCTCTCTGTCGGTGACATCATCGAGCTGACCCGTGCAGAGGTGGACCTTCAGTGGTGGGAAGTGGGTGTTCAACATACTTATTTCCCTCAGCACACACACACACACACAAACACAAACATACACCCCCACACCCTCATCATATCCTACACGCACACACACGCACACACACACACACACCGTCATCATATCCTACACACACAAACACACACACACACACACACACACACAGACACAGACACACACACACACACACATAAACAGACACAGAAACAGACAGACTGCACCCTCATCATATTTGATACACACAAACACACATACACACACACCCTTATATCCTACACACACAAACACACACACACAAACACACACACACCCTCATCATATCCTACAGGCACGCACAAACACACACAAACACACACACACACACCCTTATCATATCCTACGCACACACACACACACACACACACTTATCATATCCAACACACACACACAAACACACACTCTTATCATATCCTACACACACAAACACACACATGCACACACACACACACACACACACACACACACACATGCACACACACCCTCATCATATCCTACACGCACAAACACACACACACACATGCACACTGATCATCTCCTACACACAAACACACACGCACATGCACATGCCATTATCATATCCACATACACAACTTACATACATATATGCACATACAACCTACTCCTATCCTACATGTGCGCACACACAAACACACACGAACACACACACACACACGCACACACAAAACCTACCCTTCACACACAGCAGACACCAGTCACAGCGTAGACACACAGTGTTAATGCAGGAGACACCAGTCACAGCGTAGACACACAGTGTTAATGCAGGAGACACCAGCCACAGCATAAACACACAGTGTTAATGCAGGAGACACCAGTCACAACATAAACACACAGTGTTAATGCAGGAGACACCAGTCACAACATAAACACACAGTGTTAATGCAGGAGACACCAGTCACAACATAAACACACAGTGTTAATGCAGGAGACCCCAGTCACAACATAAACACACAGTGTTAATGCAGGAGACACCAGTCACAACATAAACACACAGTGTTAATGCAGGAGACCCTAGTCACAACATAAACACAAAGTGTTAATGCAGGAGACACCAGTCACAACATAAACACACAGTGTTAATGCAGGAGACACCAGTCACAGCGTAGACACACAGTGTTAATGCAGGAGACACCAGTCACAACATAAACACACAGTGTTAATGCAGGAGACCCCAGTCACAACATAAACACACAGTGTTAATGCAGGAGACACCAGTCACAACATAAACACACAATGTTAATGCAGGAGACACCAGTCACAACATAAACACACAGTGTTAATGCAGGAGACCCTAGTCACAACATAAACACACAGTGTTAATGCAGGAGACACCAGTCACAACATAAACACACAGTGTTAATGCAGGAGACACCAGTCACAACATAAACACACAGTGTTAATGCAGGAGACACCAGTCACAACATAAACACACAGTGTTAATGCAGGAGACACCAGTCACAGCGTAGACACACAGTGTTAATGCAGGAGACCCCAGTCACAACATAAACACACAGTGTTAATGCAGGAGACACCAGTCACAACATAAACACACAGTGTTAATGCAGGAGACACCAGTCACAACATAAACACACAGTGTTAATGCAGGAGACACCAGTCACAACATAAACACACAGTGTTAATGCAGGAGACACCAGTCACAACATAAACACACAGTGTTAATGCAGGAGACACCAGTCACAGCATAAACACACAGTGTTAATGCAGGAGACCCCAGTCACAACATAAACACACAGTGTTAATGCAGGAGACACCAGTCACAACATAAACACACAGTGTTAATGCAGGAGACACCAGTCACAACATAAACACACAGTGTTAATGCAGGAGACACCAGTCACAACATAAACACACAGTGTTAATGCAGGAGACACCAGTCACAACATAAACACACAGTGTTAATGCAGGAGACACCAGTCACAGCATAAACACACAGTGTTAATGCAGGAGACCCCAGTCACAACATAAACACACAGTGTTAATGCAGGAGACACCAGTCACAGCATAAACACACAGTGTTAATGCAGGAGACACCAGTCACAGCATAAACACACAGTGTTAATGCAGGAGACACCAGTCACAACATAAACACACAGTGTTAATGCAGGAGACACCAGCCACAACATAAACACACAGTGTTAATGCAGGAGACACCAGTCACAACATAAACACACAGTGTTAATGCAGGAGACACCAGCCACAGCATAAACACACAGTGTTAATGCAGGAGACCCCAGTCACAACATAAACACACAGTGTTAATGCAGGAGACACCAGTCACAACATAAACACACAGTGTTAATGCAGGAGACACCAGTCACAACATAAACACACAGTGTTAATGCAGGAGACACCAGTCACAACATAAACACACAGTGTTAATGCAGGAGACACCAGTCACAACATAAACACACAGTGTTAATGCAGGAGACACCAGTCACAACATAAACACACAGTGTTAATGCAGGAGACACCAGTCACAACATAAACACACAGTGTTAATGCAGGAGACACCAGTCACAACATAAACACACAGTGTTAATGCAGGAGACACCAGTCACAACATAAACACACAGTGTTAATGCAGGAGACACCAGTCACAACATAAACACACAGTGTTAATGCAGGAGACCCTAGTCACAACATAAACACACAGTGTTAATGCAGGAGACCCCAGTCACAACATAAACACACAGTGTTAATGCAGGAGACACCAGTCACAGCGTAGACACACAGTGTTAATGCAGGAGACCCCAGTCACAACATAAACACACAGTGTTAATGCAGGAGACACCAGTCACAACATAAACACACAGTGTTAATGCAGGAGACACCAGTCACAACATAAACACACAGTGTTAATGCAGGAGACACCAGTCACAGCGTAGACACACAGTGTTAATGCAGGAGACCCCAGTCACAACATAAACACACAGTGTTAATGCAGGAGACCCTAGTCACAGCATAAACACACAGTGTTAATGCAGGAGACCCCAGTCACAACATAAACACACAGTGTTAATGCAGGAGACACCAGTCACAGCATAAACACACAGTGTTAATGCAGGAGACACCAGTCACAACATAAACACACAGTGTTAATGCAGGAGACACCAGCCACAGCATAAACACACAGTGTTAATGCAGGAGACCCCAGTCACAACATAAACACACAGTGTTAATGCAGGAGACCCCAGTCACAGCGTAGACACACAGTGTTAATGCAGGAGACCCCAGTCACAACATAAACACACAGTGTTAATGCAGGAGACCCCAGTCACAACATAAACACACAGTGTTAATGCAGGAGACACCAGCCACAGCGTAGACACACAGTGTTAATGCAGGAGACCCCAGTCACAACATAAACACACAGTGTTAATGCAGGAGACCCCAGTCACAACATAAACACACAGTGTTAATGCAGGAGACACCAGTCACAGCGTAGACACACAGTGTTAATGCAGGAGACACCAGCCACAGCATAAACACACAGTGTTAATGCAGGAGACACCAGTCACAGCGTAGACACACAGTGTTAATGCAGGAGACACCAGTCACAACATAAACACACAGTGTTAATGCAGGAGACCCCAGTCACAACATAAACACACAGTGTTAATGCAGGAGACACCAGTCACAGCGTAGACACACAGTGTTAATGCAGGAGACACCAGCCACAGCATAAACACACAGTGTTAATGCAGGAGACACCAGTCACAGCGTAGACACACAGTGTTAATGCAGGAGACCCTAGTCACAACATAAACACACAGTGTTAATGCAGGAGACCCTAGTCACAACATAAACACACAGTGTTAATGCAGGAGACCCCAGTCACAACATAAACACACAGTGTTAATGCAGGAGACACCAGTCACAACATAAACACACAGTGTTAATGCAGGAGACACCAGTCACAGCGTAGACACACAGTGTTAATGCAGGAGACCCCAGTCACAACATAAACACACAGTGTTAATGCAGGAGACACCAGTCACAACATAAACACACAGTGTTAATGCAGGAGACCCTAGTCACAACATAAACACACAGTGTTAATGCAGGAGACACCAGTCACAACATAAACACACAGTGTTAATGCAGGAGACACCAGTCACAACATAAACACACAGTGTTAATGCAGGAGACACCAGTCACAACATAAACACACAGTGTTAATGCAGGAGACACCAGTCACAACATAAACACACAGTGTTAATGCAGGAGACACCAGTCACAGCGTAGACACACAGTGTTAATGCAGGAGACCCTAGTCACAACATAAACACACAGTGTTAATGCAGGAGACCCCAGTCACAACATAAACACACAGTGTTAATGCAGGAGACACCAGTCACAACATAAACACACAGTGTTAATGCAGGAGACACCAGTCACAACATAAACACACAGTGTTAATGCAGGAGACACCAGTCACAACATAAACACACAGTGTTAATGCAGGAGACACCAGTCACAGCGTAGACACACAGTGTTAATGCAGGAGACCCCAGTCACAACATAAACACACAGTGTTAATGCAGGAGACACCAGTCACAACATAAACACACAGTGTTAATGCAGGAGACACCAGTCACAACATAAACACACAGTGTTAATGCAGGAGACACCAGTCACAACATAAACACACAGTGTTAATGCAGGAGACACCAGTCACAGCATAAACACACAGTGTTAATGCAGGAGACACCAGTCACAACATAAACACACAGTGTTAATGCAGGAGACACCAGTCACAACATAAACACACAGTGTTAATGCAGGAGACACCAGTCACAACATAAACACACAGTGTTAATGCAGGAGACACCAGTCACAACATAAACACACAGTGTTAATGCAGGAGACACCAGTCACAACATAAACACACAGTGTTAATGCAGGAGACACCAGTCACAACATAAACACACAGTGTTAATGCAGGAGACACCAGTCACAACATAAACACACAGTGTTAAGGCTGTGAAACTGCTTCCCCATTGTCTGTTCTGGTATTTAGAGACAGAACATTGTGAGATGGAACAATGCGTCAAACTGAATTCAAGCAACAGAGGATTGAAAAATGCTTTAGTAGTTCAGTATTCTGTCTTAGCTTAAACTGGTTTGTTTTGCTCTCCAGTTTTATAACTTGTTTTCAGGAAATTTTCTCGTGCTTTTTTTTATATTATTTGATTTTTAATTATTTTTCCTCTGTATTGTGTTACCTACACTTAATTTTGATTTGCTGTCCTCTGTGTTGTGTTAGTTTTAGAGCCACCTTTAATACCCTGTTCTCTGTATGTGCTCCTACTTCAGTCTTTCAATCTTTCAATGGTTGCTCTTCAAGGTTCTAACCATCTGACTGGTTGCTCTTCAAGGTTCTAACCTTCTGATTGGTTGCTCTTCAAGGTTCTAACCATCTAATTGGTTGCTCTTCAAGGTTCTAACTATCTGATTGGTGTATTGGTTTTCAGGGCAGGAGCCTAACAGCAGGACAAGTGGGCTGGTTTCCCTGTAACAAGGTTCAGCCTTTTATTGCGGTGAGCATGTGTCATTCATTTGTGCGTACATGTCTAAAATGTAATAATGTTGATTCATATTGGATATGCAAATTATTCATTTGGCATGTGCTCTCTCTTGATCTCCAGAAGTCCACCCCAGACCTCACAGTATACTCCTGGTGAGTAGAGCTACTGCTTCACTCTGACTACACACTTAAAGAAATAACTTTACTACACACACACAAACACTGACTACAGCCCCAACAATGTTACTACACAGCCACAAACTGTGACAACTCAATTACTTTTGCAGCTGGCAGAAACACCAAAACACTAAATACAGCTCCCAAACCCTCATTACAGCTCAAACACCCAAACACTGACTACAGCTCAACACTGACTACAGCTCAGACACCAAACACTGACTACAGCTAAAACACTCACAAGCACTGACTACACTTCAACACTGACTACAGCTCTCACAAACATTGACTACAGCTAAAACACTCACAAGCATTGACTACGCTTCAACACTGACTACAGCTCAAACACTCACAAACATTGACTACAGCTCAATACTGACTACAGCTCAACACTGACTACAGCTCAGACACCAAACACTGACTACAGCTCAAAACTGACTACAGCTCAACACTGACTACAGCTCAAACACCAAACACTGACTACAGCTCAACACTGACTACAGCTCAGACACCAAACACTGACTACAGCTCAACACTGACTACAGCTCAGACTCCAAACACTGACTACAGCTCAATACTGACTACAGCTCAACACTGACTACAGCTCAATACTGACTACAGCTCAACACTGACTACAGCTCAAACACCAAACACTGACTACAGCTCAACACTGACTACAGCTCAGACTCCAAACACTGACTACAGCTCAATACTGACTACAGCTCAACACTGACTACAGCTCCACACTGAGTACAGCTCAGACACTGACTTCAGCTCAGACACCAAACACTGACTACAGCTCAATACTGACTACAGCTCTGACTAAAGCTCAACACTGACTACAGCTCAGACACCAAACACTGACTACAGCTTAAACACTCACAAGCACTGACTACACTTCAACACTGACTACAGCTCAAACACTCACAAACACTGACTACAGCTCAATACTGACTACAGCTCCACACTGACTACAGCTCAATACTGACTACAGCTCAACACTGACTACAGCTCAAACACCAAACACTGGCTACAGCTCAACACTGACTACAGCTCAAACACCAAACACTGACTACAGCTCAACACTGACTACAGCTCAACACTGACTACAGCTCAAACACCAAACACTGACTACAGCTCAATACTGACTACAGCTCCACACTGACTACAGCTCAATACTGACTACAGCTCAACACTGACTACAGCTCAAACACCAAACACTGACTACAGCTCAACACTGACTACAGCTCAGACACCAAACACTGACTACAGCTCAATACTGACTACAGCTCCACACTGACTACAGCTCAATACTGACTACAGCTCAACACTGACTACAGCTCAAACACCAAACACTGACTACAGCTCAATACTGACTACAGCTCAACACTGACTACAGCTCAAACACCAAACACTGACTACAGTTTAGACACCAAATACTGACCACAGTTCGAACACTTACAAACACTGGCTATAGCTCAAACACTCACAACAGCTTCCAAACTCTGACTACATCTCCCAAACACTAACTACAGCTCAAACACGAACTACAGCTCAGTCAACAAACACTGACCACAGCTCAAACACTTACAAGCACTGGCTACAGCCCAAATACCAACCACTGCTCAAACACCAACTATAACTCAAACACTGACTACAGATCCCAAACACCAACTATAACTCAAACACCAACTACAGCTCAAACACCAATTATAACTCAAATACCAACTATAACTCAAACTCTGACTACAGCTCCCAAACACCAAACTCTGACTACAGCTCAAACACCCTGACTACAGTTCAAAGACTGACTATAGCTGAAACTCCAAGTGTATAGTTATTCAGTAGTACTTCTAAAATTTACCGCCTTCATTTAACCTAGCTTTATTTGCAAAGCTACTGCAATTACACTATTGCCCCCTGCTGGCAGATGCTAGAAGGTGCACCTGCCATTGTCAGTCATGGTGTAATAATGATTCTACAACAGTGCCAAACATTGCCATGTATTTTAAATGATCCAAATGTGTGTTTCTGTGTGTGTGTGTGTGTGTGTGTGTGTGTGTGTTTCAGGTTTGCAGGAAATATGGACCGGTCGGCTGCTAAGAACGTGCTTGCATCACGGTCAGATGGAACCTTCCTGGTCCGCCAGAAAGATGGAGGAGAATTTGCCATCAGCATCAAGTCAGTCCACAAACCACACCCACCTGTCAGTCATAACGACAGAGGCAGATACAAACCACACCCACCTGTCAGTCATAATGACAGAGGGCAGACACAAACCACACCCACCTGTCAGTCATAACGACAGAGGCAGATACAAACCACACCCACCTGTCAGTCATAATGACAGAGGGCAGACACAAACCACACCCACCTGTCAGTCATAATGACAGAGGGCAGACACAAACCACACCCACCTGTGAGTCATAATGACAGAGGCAGACACAAACCACACCCACCTGTGAGTCATAATGACAGAGGCAGAAACAAACCACACCCATCTGTCAGTCATAATGACAGGCAGAAACAAACCACACCCACCTGTCAGTCATAATGACAGAGGCAGACACAAACCACACCCACCTGTCAGTCATAATGACAGAGGCAGAAACAAACCACACCCACCTGTCAGTCATAATGACAGAGGCAGACACAAACCACACCCACCTGTCAGTCATAATGCTTCACAGCTTTCAGACAGTTTTGACTGGGAGTTTTGATCAGTCAGTTGATTCGTTTGTGTAACATACAAGGAAATTACTAACAATATTAATTACTCTCTCTGTCTCTGTCTTTTGCTCTCTCTCTGTCTGTCTCTCTCTCTCTCTCTCTCTCTCTGTCTTTCTCTCAGGTATAATATGGATATCCGACACATTAAGATTACTCTCTCTGTCTCTGTCCTTTTCTCTCTCTCTGTCTGTCTCTCTCTCTCTGTCTTTCTCTCAGGTATAATATGGATATCCGACACATTAAGATTACTCTCTCTCTCTCTGTCTCTCTCTCTTTCTCTCAGGTATAATATGGATATCTGACACATTAAGATAACTCTCTCTGTCTCTGTCTTTTTCTCTCTCTCTCGCTGTCTCTCTCTCTCTGTCTTTCTCTCAGGTATAATATGGATATCCGACACATTAAGATAACTCTCTCTGAGGGGCTGTACAGGATTAATGAGAAGAAGGCATTTAAAGGGTTAATTGTAAGCACGCACTCTAGCCTCAATCCTATGCTCATTTTAGGATATCATTTAAAACATATCATTTTATCATTTAAAACATCATTTTATCATTTTAAAACACATCATTTAAAACATATCATTTTAAAACACTTCATTTCAGCATATCATTTTAAAACACTATGCTCCAGTCCTAAGATTCAGCTCATTTCTGTATAATTATCAGGCGAACAATGCCCTCCAATCCAAAAGCTTACTTCACTGGCTATGTCTTTGATCAGTATCACTATAAATATCAATATCTTTGATCAGTATCACTGTAAATATCGATGTCTTTGATCAGTATCACTATAAATATCGATGTCTTTGATCAGCATCACTATAAATATCTTCTTTCATTGTCGCTCTTTTCTTTTTTTGCTGGTATTGGTGATCCTAATTCTCTGTATCTTTACCTTTTATTTCTTCACCAAACTGTCTCTCTGTGTGATACCCTCCCTCTGTCTCTCTCTCTCTCTCTGTCTCGCTCTCACTCTCAGGAGCTGGTTCAGTATTATCAGGAAAACTCTCTGAAGGAGATCTTTAAGGATGTAGACACAAGACTACAAACACCCTTCAAACAACCAGACCACACTGGTCCCTCACCTGCCCTCCAGCCTAAACCAGGTAACACATGTCTGAGCACACACAAACACACACAGACACACTCACACACACACACACACACACAGACACACACACACTCACACACACACACACACTCACA
The DNA here is from genome assembly GCF_902362185.1 of Chanos chanos. NCBI lineage: Eukaryota > Metazoa > Chordata > Actinopteri > Gonorynchiformes > Chanidae > Chanos > Chanos chanos. Next base: position 982,392 of record NC_044501.1, on the reverse strand, counting down.
CAGACACACACACACTCACACACACACACTCTCACACACACACACACACATACGCGCACACATACAGGTGTGAGTTGTGATGTATAATTGTGTGTGTTTAGAGAGAATTGTGATATATAATTGTGTGTGAGTGTGTGCGTGTGTGTGTGTGAGTAGGTGTGAGTTGCGATGTATAGTTGTGTGTGTGTGTGTGTGTGTGTGTAGGTGTGAGTTGTGATGTATAATTATGTGTGTGTGTGTGTGTGTGTAGGTGTGAGTTGTGATGTATAATTGTATGTGTGTGTAGATGTGTGTGTGTGTGTGTGTGTGTAGCGGTGAGTTGTGATGTATAATTGTGTGTGTGTGTGTCTGTGTGTGGTGTGTCTGTGTGTGTGTAGGTGTGAGTTGTGATGTATAATTGTGTGTATGTGTGTGTGTAGGTGTGAGTTGTGATGTATAATTGTGTGTGTGTGTGTGTGTGTGTGTGTGTGTGTGTGTGTGTGTATGTGTGTGTGTGTGTGTAGGTGTGAGTTCGCGGTACTACGGAACAGCCAAGGTGCGTTATGACTTTTCGGCGCGTGACCGTACAGAGCTGTCTCTGAGAGAGGGAGACACGGTGAAGATCATTTCCAAAAAGTCTCACAACGGATGGTGGAAAGGAGAGGTGTATGGCCGGGTGAGATGCACTCACACACACATACACACACACGCACACACACATACACATACACGCACGCACACACAAACACACATACACATACACACACACACACACACACACACACAAACACACATGCACATACACGCATGCACACATACACATACACATACACGCACGCACACACAAACACACATACACATACACACACACACACAAACACACACACACACATACACATACACACACACACACATACACATACACACACGCACACACACACGCACACACACACACACACACATACACATACACGCATATGCGCACACACACGTGCGCGCACACACACACACACACACGTGCGCACACACACACACTCTCTGTTGCCTTTCTCTCCTTTGTTCTGTAACATTCATATTCTCTCTTGCCTCTGCAGGTGGGGCTGTTTCCAGCTAACTATGTGGAGGAGGACAATTCTGATTACTGCTGACAGTCTGCTCCTCTGACCTTCCCCGAGTAACAGCTGGACTGAACCAATCATTCACTGAGATCTTTAGCCTTAGAGCGTTAGCAATACTAGTCCTTAATTCAGCTCCCTTTGATTCAGAATCACTGAATCTCTTCTGGACTGAATCGTTCATTCACTGAGTCGTTTACAGTAAAAGCCATCTCAGCCTTGACACACCCTCCACTTCACTTTGAACCCTGATTCACACTCATGCACGCTCCATGTTCTTGTTGTTGCTATAGTAGTTGTTGTTGTTGTTGTTTTTGTGAGCAGAAGAGGCGGGCCTGGACTCGCTGATTGACAGGTTCCAACTTTGTTTGTCGTGGATCTGACTGATGCTTTGCTGCCGCCTGTCAAACCAAAGCGACCCGCAGACAATCACTTCCGGGTGGACTGTGCAAGCGTTCGCCTCCTGTTCTCTCTGCTCAGTGCGCCGGGGATGACTGGCATTCTGATCCACATTGCCTGTCTGTTTTTGTAGTTTTTAACTTCACACTTCAACCTGAAGGACTACAGTTACAGCCCAGGGCTGCATCGGTAAAGCTCCGGGGTCATATGGAAATGAGTTTAGGTCATATGCAAATGAAACTAGATAATATGTAAATTATTGAAAGCCGTTTTCCTGCTCTGACATGTTTTGGTTTTCCCTTGGCTCACTCATAAATGTGTGTTGGTACCAGCAGAGGGAGACAGAGAGCTGCCCTCCTGTCTTCACTGGGACTCTGTGTGTTAGAATGATGAAAATGATTCCTTATCTTCAGTCAGCATGTCTGTCTCATTTCATGTCCTTTTCAGCGATTAAAAAAACAAAAGAATTTTCCCAAGGGCAGAGAAATTTCACTGTGAAAAACTGATTTACTGAAAAAGCTTGTGGCAGACTGATCTACTGACAGTACATAAACTTCAGTTTGTATGTGTGATTTGGGACGAATGGCACAAGGTACATGGCATGGCCGCAAAGAAAAAATATTCTTTTCAATTTTTAAGCCTTTTTTTGATGTCATAGAGGATAGATTTGCAGGAGATAGATTTGCTGGTTAGCTGACATGTCAGGTCTGTGTATGTGTGTTCCACTGAGGACACTGGACCGGCTAGTTCCACAGTAAAAGACTTTTTTTTTTTTTTTTTTACATTTTCAGTAGATTTTTAAGAGGAAACAAGGGACATGTTTGTGACTTTCAAAATGAATGTGATCTAAGTTTGTTTTTTGTTTTTTGACCACTGTGAGGTTGACTTTGCTATGCCCCTAATAAATAAATAAACAAACAAAGGCTTAGAGTACATAAATATGAATTTTATTTTCCAAATAATATCAAAACAGAAAGAGAATCATCTCAAAACAAAAAAACATTTGACTCCAGACAACAATCAAGATCTAACAATTTCCAGACAACCTTTGAGCATGAGTAGACGCATGGTGTGTGTGTGTGTGTGTGTGTGTGTGTGTGTGTCTGTGTGTGTGTGTGTGTGTGTGTGAGAGAGCGCTATGTTGTCAGAGAGTCACACAGGAAATGGGCGCTGTAGAAATCTGGAAGAAAGCTCATCTCTGCCCCCTACTGGTAATACAGCTCCAAATTCATCCCATCATGAATCTCATCTTATGGCAAAGGGTCAAGATTCAATCACAGACATTTTGGCTCAAAGACACAAACCAGTTTCATAATAGGCCCCTAAGGTATAGATACACTGATCACATGGTGCCATACTGGCTGAAAATCGACCAGTGACATGTTCTGTCCTGTTCAAACAATGAAACTGTTCATGATAAGGTTGACAGTGTGTGAGAATGGTAAAGGATACAGTCTCCCAGAGAAAAGTGGTCCTTGAAGATGGTGTACCTGAGGGATGAGAGAACATCAGAGACATATTGTGACTGGCCATGTTATACACGCACACACACACACACGCATCTAGTTCATTCAGTATAGCTGTCCTCCCAGCATACACACACACACACACACACACACCACACACCTACGCTAGGACTGTGCAATATGGCCAAAATCTCATATCGAGATACAGGTCATTTCATATCCCGACAACAATACAAATCACGATATAGCACATTTTCTGGAAAATCAATGAATATACAGTTGATATAAAACGATCACATGGAAAGGCCCATTTCTTATTACATTTTGAATTCTATACTCCACAAATAAAAGTACAACAGAGTATTAGGGCCACACTGAGGGAAAAAAATCTGAGATTTCAAGAATAAAATCATAATATTGCGAGAATAATGTCGTAATTTTAGGCTGTGTGTTAGAGTGGAGATATCAGATGAGCAGCCTGCCGCCTGGATTAAAACGAGAAACGTGGAGCATCCTGAGTTATACTTCAGCATAAGTTTCACAAATAACAAAACACTTCATCTTTAAGCACATCAGCACCACGTTATCATAAGTATCAGGGCCTTGAAAAGATCGCGCAAGAAACTGTGTCTATTCCGAAGAAAGAACCACATGGACTTGGAGGAAATTGCCATGAGAATAAAGTGATAACATTCGGACAATAAAGTGCCAATTTCAGGCTACGTGTTGTCTCACAGGGGAAATATCAGAAGAGCAGCATGTGGCAATGTGCTGCTGATGTGCCAAAAGGTAGCCCCTCTTTCATGTACCAAACCTCGTCCCTGTGACAGAGGTAGCCCCTCTTTCAGGAACCAAACCTCGTCCCTGTGACAGAGGTAGCCCCTCTTTCAGGTACCAAACCTCGTCCCTGTGACAGAGGTAGCCCCTCTTTCAACAGCCCCCTAACACCACCTTCAGCCAAGTGCTGCTCTAACAGCCCCCTAACACCACCTTCAGCCAAGTGCTGCTCTAACATTCTCACTAACACCACCTTCAGCCAAGTGCTGCTCCAACAGCCCACTAACACCACCTTCAGCCATGTGCTGCTCTAACAGCCCCCTAACACCACCTTCAGCCATGTGCTGCTCTAACAGCCCCCTAACACCACCTTCAGCCATGTGCCACAAAAGGAATGGCAGTCCATTACCTTGGGGTAACTTATTCTTTGAGCAGCATACCAGAAACATCAGCCAAACTTGTTTTTACCAATTAAGAAACATCTCCAGGATAAGACTCAATTTTAATGACACAGAAAAAGTCGTACATGCTTTTATATCATCACACCTGGACTACTGTAACTCTCTCTCCACCTGCTTAAACGCCCACTCAGTCTCACAACTGCAACTTATTCAGAACTCAGCAGCCAGATTATTAACTAAATCTAGGAGGTCCTGTCATATCACCCCAGCTTTAACATCACTGCACTGGTTACCCATTGAGTTCAGAATACATTTTCAAATTGCATTAATTCCCTACAAGCCCATCCGTGGTCTGGATCCAGAGTATATTAAAGATGGTGGTTAGTGCGGTTAGATTGTTCAGTACATGTGGTTTAAATGAGAGGTATAACTGTGTATCATCCACATAACAGTGGAACGAGATGTTGTGTTGCCGAATGATACATAGATAAGGGCTATGTATAGGGTAACATGTACAGTGAAAATAAGGATAAGGGCTATGTATAGGGTAACATGTCCAGTGAGAATAAAGATAAGGGCTATGTATAGGGTAACATGTCCAGTGAGAATAAAGATAAGGGCTATGTATAGGGTAACATGTCCAGTGAGAATAAAGATAAGGGCTATGTATAGGGTAACATGTCCAGTGAGAATAAAGATAAGGGCTATGTATAGGGTAACATGTCCAGTGAGAATAAAGATAAGGGTTATGTATAGGGTAACATGTCCAGTGAGAATAAAGATAAGGGCTATGTATAGGGTAACATGTCCAGTGAGAATAAAGATAAGGGCTATGTATAGGGTAACATGTCCAGTGAGAATAAAGATAAGGGCTATGTATAGGGTAACATGTACAGTGAAAATAAGGATAAGGGCTATGTATAGGGTAACATGTCCAGTGAGAATAAAGATAAGGGCTATGTATAGGGTAACATGTCCAGTGAGAATAAAGATAAGGGTTATGTATTGGGTAACATGTCCAGTGAGAATAAAGATAAGGGTTATGTATAGGGTAACATGTCCAGTGAGAATAAGGATAAGGGTTATGTATAGGGTAACATGTCCAGTGAGAATAAAGATAAGGGCTATGTATAGGGTAACATGTCCAGTGAGAATAAAGATAAGGGCTATGTATAGGGTAACATGTCCAGTGAGAATAAAGATAAGGGCTATGTATAGGGTAACATGTACAGTGAGAATAAAGAGATAAGGGCTATGTATAGGGTAACATGTCCAGTGAGAATAAAGAGATAAGGGCTATGTATAGGGTAACATGTCCAGTGAGAATAAAGATAAGGGTTATGTATAGGGTAACATGTCCAGTGAGAATAAAGATAAGGGCTATGTATAGGGTAACATGTCCAGTGAGAATAAAGATAAGGGCTATGTATAGGGTAACATGTCCAGTGAGAATAAGGATAAGGGTTATGTATAGGGTAACATGTAAAGTGAGAATAAGGATAAGGGCTATGTATAGGGTAACATGTCCAGTGAGAATAAAGATAAGGGCTATGTATAGGGTAACATGTCCAGTGAGAATAAAGAGATAAGGGTTATGTATAGGGTAACATGTCCAGTGAGAATAAGGATAAGGGCTATGTATAGGGTAACATGTAAAGTGAGAATAAGGATAAGGGTTATGTATAGGGTAACATGTCCAGTGAGAATAAAGATAAGGGCTATGTATAGGGTAACATGTCCAGTGAGAATAAGGATAAGGGCTATGTATAGGGTAACATGTCCAGTGAGAATAAGGATAAGGGTTATGTATAGGGTAACATGTCCAGTGAGAATAAAGATAAGGGCTATGTATAGGGTAACATGTCCAGTGAGAATAAGGATAAGGGCTATGTATAGGGTAACATGTCCAGTGAGAATAAAGATAAGGGCTATGTATAGGGTAACATGTCCAGTGAGAATAAAGATAAGGGCTATGTATAGGGTAACATGTCCAGTGAGAATAAAGATAAGGGCTATGTATAGGGTAACATGTCCAGTGAGAATAAAGATAAGGGCTATGTATAGGGTAACATGTCCAGTGAGAATAAGGATAAGGGCTATGTATAGGGTAACATGTCCAGTGACAATAAGGATAAGGGCTATGTATAGGGTAACATGTCCAGTGAGAATAAAGATAAGGGCTATGTATAGGGTAACATGTCCAGTGAGAATAAAGATAAGGGCTATGTATAGGGTAACATGTCCAGTGACAATAAGGATAAGGGTTATGTATAGGGTAACATGTCCAGTGAGAATAAGGATAAGGGCTATGTATAGGGTAACATGTCCAGTGAGAATAAAGATAAGGGCTATGTATAGGGTAACATGTCCAGTGAGAATAAAGATAAGGGCTATGTATAGGGTAACATGTCCAGTGAGAATAAAGATAAGGGCTATGTATAGGGTAACATGTCCAGTGAGAATAAAGAGATAAGGGTTATGTATAGGGTAACATGTACAGTGAGAGTAAGGATAAGGGCTATGTATAGGGTAACATGTCCAGTGAGAATAAGGATAAGGGCTATGTATAGGGTAACATGTCCAGTGAGAATAAGGATAAGGGCTATGTATAGGGTAACATGTAAAGTGAGAATAAGGATAAGGGCTATGTATAGGGTAACATGTCCAGTGAGAATAAGGATAAGGGCTATGTATAGGGTAACATGTCCAGTGAGAATAAGGATAAGGGCTATGTATAGGGTAACATGTAAAGTGAGAATAAAGATAAGGGCTATGTATAGGGTAACATGTCCAGTGAGAATAAAGAGATAAGGGCTATGTATAGGGTAACATGTCCAGTGAGAATAAGGATAAGGGCTATGTATAGGGTAACATGTCCAGTGAGAATAAGGATAAGGGCTATGTATAGGGTAACATGTCCAGTGAGAATAAAGATAAGGGCTATGTATAGGGTAACATGTCCAGTGAGAATAAAGATAAGGGCTATGTATAGGGTAACATGTCCAGTGAGAATAAGGATAAGGGCTATGTATAGGGTAACATGTCCAGTGAGAATAAGGATAAGGGCTATGTATAGGGTAACATGTCCAGTGAGAATAAGGATAAGGGCTATGTATAGGGTAACATGTCCAGTGAGAATAAAGATAAGGGCTATGTATAGGGTAACATGTCCAGTGAGAATAAGGATAAGGGCTATGTATAGGGTAACATGTCCAGTGAGAATAAAGATAAGGGCTATGTATAGGGTAACATGTCCAGTGACAATAAGGATAAGGGCTATGTATAGGGTAACATGTCCAGTGAGAATAAGGATAAGGGCTATGTATAGGGTAACATGTCCAGTGAGAATAAAGATAAGGGCTATGTATAGGGTAACATGTCCAGTGAGAATAAAGATAAGGGCTATGTATAGGGTAACATGTCCAGTGAGAATAAAGATAAGGGCTATGTATAGGGTAACATGTCCAGTGAGAATAAAGAGATAAGGGTTATGTATAGGGTAACATGTACAGTGAGAGTAAGGATAAGGGCTATGTATAGGGTAACATGTCCAGTGAGAATAAGGATAAGGGCTATGTATAGGGTAACATGTCCAGTGAGAATAAGGATAAGGGCTATGTATAGGGTAACATGTAAAGTGAGAATAAGGATAAGGGCTATGTATAGGGTAACATGTCCAGTGAGAATAAGGATAAGGGCTATGTATAGGGTAACATGTCCAGTGAGAATAAGGATAAGGGCTATGTATAGGGTAACATGTAAAGTGAGAATAAAGATAAGGGCTATGTATAGGGTAACATGTCCAGTGAGAATAAAGAGATAAGGGCTATGTATAGGGTAACATGTCCAGTGAGAATAAGGATAAGGGCTATGTATAGGGTAACATGTCCAGTGAGAATAAGGATAAGGGCTATGTATAGGGTAACATGTCCAGTGAGAATAAAGATAAGGGCTATGTATAGGGTAACATGTCCAGTGAGAATAAAGATAAGGGCTATGTATAGGGTAACATGTCCAGTGAGAATAAGGATAAGGGCTATGTATAGGGTAACATGTCCAGTGAGAATAAGGATAAGGGCTATGTATAGGGTAACATGTCCAGTGAGAATAAGGATAAGGGCTATGTATAGGGTAACATGTCCAGTGAGAATAAAGATAAGGGCTATGTATAGGGTAACATGTCCAGTGAGAATAAGGATAAGGGCTATGTATAGGGTAACATGTCCAGTGAGAATAAAGATAAGGGCTATGTATAGGGTAACATGTCCAGTGAGAATAAAGATAAGGGCTATGTATAGGGTAACATGTCCAGTGAGAATAAGGATAAGGGCTATGTATAGGGTAACATGTACAGTGAGAATAAAGATAAGGGTTATGTATAGGGTAACATGTCCAGTGAGAATAAAGAGATAAGGGCTATGTATAGGGTAACATGTACAGTGAGAATAAAGAGATAAGGGCTATGTATAGGGTAACATGTCCAGTGAGAATAAGGATAAGGGCTATGTATAGGGTAACATGTCCAGTGAGAATAAGGATAAGGGCTATGTATAGGGTAACATGTCCAGTGAGAATAAGGATAAGGGCTATGTATAGGGTAACATGTCCAGTGAGAATAAAGATAAGGGCTATGTATAGGGTAACATGTCCAGTGAGAATAAAGATAAGGGCTATGTATAGGGTAACATGTCCAGTGAGAATAAGGATAAGGGCTATGTATAGGGTAACATGTCCAGTGAGAATAAGGATAAGGGCTATGTATAGGGTAACATGTCCAGTGAGAATAAGGATAAGGGCTATGTATAGGGTAACATGTCCAGTGAGAATAAAGATAAGGGCTATGTATAGGGTAACATGTCCAGTGAGAATAAAGATAAGGGCTATGTATAGGGTAACATGTCCAGTGAGAATAAGGATAAGGGCTATGTATAGGGTAACATGTCCAGTGAGAATAAGGATAAGGGCTATGTATAGGGTAACATGTCCAGTGAGAATAAAGATAAGGGTTATGTATAGGGTAACATGTCCAGTGAGAATAAGGATAAGGGCTATGTATAGGGTAACATGTCCAGTGAGAATAAAGATAAGGGCTATGTATAGGGTAACATGTCCAGTGAGAATAAGGATAAGGGTTATGTATAGGGTAACATGTCCAGTGAGAATAAAGATAAGGACTATGTATAGGGTAACATGTCCAGTGAGAATAAAGATAAGGGCTATGTATAGGGTAACATGTCCAGTGAGAATAAAGAGATAAGGGCTATGTATAGGGTAACATGTCCAGTGAGAATAAAGATAAGGGCTATGTATAGGGTAACATGTCCAGTGAGAATAAAGAGATAAGGGCTATGTATAGGGTAACATGTCCAGTGAGAATAAAGATAAGGGTTATGTATAGGGTAAAGTGTCCAGTGAGAATAAGGATAAGATGTTACCCTATACATAGCCCTTATCTTTATTCTCACTGTACATGTTACCCTTTATACATCAACATACGATGAGGTCCAGTTGAGTTGCACAGTAGTGTATGTTATGTTAACATACGATGAGATCCAGTGATGCTGCTGTCACGTGACTGATACAGTCGCATGACTCTCACAGGCCAGTCCTGGGAACTGTGTTTGTTAATAAACATGAGTGTGCTCACAGTCACTCAGGGTCACACAGTAAAACAGACTGAGGACATATGAGTAATGTCTGAAGACGAAGCACAGAGCCCAGTAACTGACACAATAAACAGATGTTTTTCATCATCACACACAAAATCAGCTCTCAGTTTAACTGTGGTGTCAGTCAGTAGTTCAATAAGACAGCTATGGTGTCAGTCAGTAGTTCAATAAGAAAGCTATGGTGTCAGTCAGTAGTTCTAAAAGAACGCTATGGTGTCAGTCAGTATTTCTAAAAGTTAGTCTAAAAGAAAGCTATGGTGTCAGTCAGTAGTTGAATAAGAAAGCTATGGTGTCAGTCAGTAGTTGTCTAAAAGAAAGCTATGGTGTCAGTCAGTAGTTCTATTGGAAAGCTATGGTGTCAGTCAGTATTTCTAAAAGTTAGTCTAAAAGAAAGCTATGGTGTCAGTCAGTAGTTGAATAAGAAAGCTATGGTGTCAGTCAGTAGTTGTCTAAAAGAAAGCTATGGTGTCAGTCAGTAGTTCTATTGGAAAGCTATGGTGTCAGTCAGTAGTTCTAAAAGAACGCTATGGTGTCAGTCAGTAGTTGTCTAAAAGAAAGCTATGGTGTCAGTCAGTAGTTGTCTAAAAGAAAGCTATGGTGTCAGTAAGTAGTTCTGTTGGAAAGCTATGGTGTCAGTCAGTAGTTGTCTAAAAGAAAGCTATGGTGTCAGTCACTAGTTGTCTAAAAGAAAGCTATGGTGTCAGTCAGTAGTTGTCTAAAAGAAAGCTATGGTGTCAGTTAGTAGTTCTAAAAGAAAGCTATGGTGTCAGTCAATAGTTCTATTGGAAAGCTATGGTGTCAGTCAGTAGTTGTCTAAAAGAAAGCTATGGTGTCAGTCAGTAGTTCTAAAAGAAAGCTATGGTGTCAGTCAGTAGTTCAATAAGAAAGCTATGGTGTCAGTCAGTAGTTGTCTAAAAGAAAGCTATGGTGTCAGTCAGTAGTTCTAAAAGAAAGCTATGGTGTCAGTCAGTAGTTCAATAAGAAAGCTATGGTGTCAGTCAGTAGTTGTCTAAAAGAAAGCTATGGTGTCAGTCAGTAGTCAGTAGCTGTCTAAAAGAAAGCTATGGTGTCAGTTAGTAGTTCTAAAAGAAAGCTATGGTGTCAGTCAGTAGTTGTCTAAAAGAAAGCTATGGTGTCAGTCAGTAGTTCTATTGGAAAGCTATGGTGTCCGTCAGTAGTTCTAAAAGAAAGCTATGGTGTCAGTCAGTAGTTGTCTAAAAGAAAGCTATGGTGTCAGTCAGTAGTTGTCTAAAAGAAAGCTATGGTGTCAGTCAGTAGTTCTGTTGGAAAGCTATGGTGTCAGTCAGTAGTTGTTTAAAAGAAAGCTATTGTGTCAGTCAGTAGTTGTCTAAAAGAAAGCTATGGTGTCAGTCAGTAGTTGTCTAAAAGAAAGCTATGGTGTCAGTTAGTAGTTCTAAAAGAAAGCTATGGTGTCAGTCAATAGTTCTATTGGAAAGCTATGGTGTCAGTCACTAGTTGTCTAAAAGAAAGCTATGGTGTCAGTCAGTAGTTCTAAAAGAAAGCTATGGTGTCAGTCAGTAGTTCAATAAGAAAGCTATGGTGTCAGTCAGTAGTTGTCTAAAAGAAAGCTATGGTGTCAGTCAGTAGTTGTCTAAAAGAAAGCTATGGTGTCAGTCAGTAGTTGTCTAAAAGAAAGCTATGGCGTCAGTCAGTAGCTGTCTAAAAGAAAGCTATGGTGTCAGTTAGTAGTTGTAAAAGAAAGCTATGGTGTCAGTCAGTAGTTGTCTAAAAGAAAGCTATGGTGTCAGTCAGTAGTTCTATTGGAAAGCTATGGTGTCCGTCAGTAGTTCTAAAAGAAAGCTATGGTGTCAGTCAGTAGTTGTCTAAAAGAAAGCTATGGTGTCAGTCAGTAGTTGTCTAAAAGAAAGCTATGGTGTCAGTCAGTAGTTCTAAAAGAAAGCTATGGTGTCAGTCAGTAGTTGTCTAAACGAAAGCTATGTTGTCAGTCAGTAGTTGTCTAAAAGAAAGCCATAGCGTCAGTCAGTAGTTGTCTAAAAGAAAGCTATGTTGTCAGTCAGTAGTTGTCTAAAAGAAAGCTATGGTGTCAGTCAGTAGTTGTCTAAAAGAAAGCTATGGTGTCAGTTGGTAGAGAACAGTTCAGTTTTGTCCTTTCTTTCCTGTTATAAGAGAATTGCCTCACCTCTGTTCCGCTCCACACCTGATTTATTACAGCCTCTCTGTGTAGAGGCCACTCTCTGTTCCAGTCTTGTGACTTTGAGTAGAGAGACATGAACAAGTGAATTTTGGGCCACGCCTTTAACCTAGGGGTTAGACACCAGTCAGAAAACAGAAACTAAAACAAAAGCCTGACTGGTGCAGACATGGGACACTCCATACCAGGGATTTCATTTATGTGGTAACCTCTCTGTGGTCCATAGTCTACGGTCTATGGTTCATATCAGAGAATTCATGTAATACTGTTATCTCTCTGTGGTATATGATCAACAGTTCATATGGTGATAAGATGATGAGAGTGTCAGAGATTCAGTGAGTCGTTCTTTCTTTATTAATGATGGGTGTCAGAGATTCAGTGGGTCATTCTTTCTTTATTAATGATGAGAGTGTCAGAGATTCAGTGAGTCGTTCTCTCTTTATTAATGATGAGTGTCAGAGATTCAGTGAGTCGTTCTATCTTTATTAATGATGAGTGTCAGAGATTCAGTGAGTCTTTCTTTCTTTATTAATGATGAGAGTGTCAAAGATTCAGTGAGTTGTTCTCTCTTTATTAATGATGAGTGTCAGAGATTCAGTGAGTCGTTCTGTCTTTATTAATGATGAGTGTCAGAGATTCAGTGGGTCATTCTTTCTTTATTAATAATGAGTGTCAGAGATTCAGTGAGTCATTCTTTCTTTATTAATGATGAGTGTCAGAGATTCAGTGGGTCATTCTTTCTTTATTAATGATGAATGTCAGAGATTCAGTGAGTTGTTCTATCTTTATTAATGATGAGTGTCAGAGATTCAGTGAGTCGTACTTTCTTTATTAATGATGAGTGTCAGAGATTCAGTGAGTCGTTCTGTCTTTATTAATGATGAGTGTCAGAGATTCAGTGAGTTGTTCTGTCTTTATTAACGATGAGTGTTAGAGATTCAGTGAGTCGTTCTCTCTTTATTAATGATGAGTGTCAGAGATTCAGTGAGTTGTTCTGTCTTTATTAACGATGAGTGTCAGAGATTCAGTGAGTCGTTCTCTCTTTATTAATGATGAGTGTCAGAGATTCAGTGAGTCGTTCTATCTTTATTAATGATGAGTGTCAGAGATTCAGTGAGTCATTCTTTCTTTATTAATGATGAATGTCAGAGATTCAGTGAGTTGCTCTCTCTTTATTAATGATTAGTGTCAGAGATTCAGTGAGTCATTCTGTCTTTATTAATGATGAAAGTGTCAAAGATTCAGTGAGTCGTTCTCTCTTTATTAATGATTAGTGTCAGAGATTCAGTGAGTTCTTCTATCTTTATTAATGATGAGTGTCAGAGATTCAGTGAGTCATTCTTTCTTTATTAATGATGAGTGTCAGAGATTCAGTGAGTTGTTCTCTCTTTATTAATGATGAGTGTCAGAGATTCAGTGAGTTGTTCTCTCTTTATTAATGATGAGTGTCAGAGATTCAGTGAGTCGTTCTCTCTTTATTAATGATGAGTGTCAGAGATTCAGTGAGTTGTTCTATCTTTATTAATGATGAGAGTGTCAGAGATTCAGTGAGTCATTCTTCCTTTATTAATGATGAGTGTCAGAGATTCAGTGAGTCGTTCTGTCTTTATTAATGATGAGTGTCAGAGATTCAGTGAGTTGTTCTGTCTTTATTAATGATGAGTGTCAGAGATTCAGTGAGTCGTTCTATCTTCATTAATGATGAGTGTCAGAGATTCAAGTTCAAGTTCAAGTTTATTTAGAGCCCAATATCACTGTTTACAGTCTCAAGGGGCTTTACAGGCCACAACAGTCAAATCAAAATATGACGGCACCCCCTGACTTAATCCTCATGGCGGGCAAGAAAAAACTCCCCAAAAACCCAAGAGGGAAATGGGAAAATGGGAGAAATCTTGAGGAGGACCACAGAGAGAGGAGACCCCTCCTTGGTCAGACAGGTGTGCAATAGGTGCCGACCACGTGGGCAGTTACAGCTGAAAATAAATTGGGGCATGAACAAAGGGGATGGTGATGTAGACAGGAGGCTGACGGGGGATGGAAGATGATGACACCAGGATGGATCAGTCCACAGGGCGGGAGGAGTCAGGATCACTGGTGTCTCAGGAGTAGCATGTGTGGCTCGACAGAGAGAGAGAGAGAGAGAGAGAGAGAGAGAGAGAGAGAGAGAGAGAGAGAGAGAGAGAGAGAGAGGGACATTGTTAGATGTTCATTTCCACATAATGGTTGAGGTAAATATACATCGTGTGCCGAGTGCAGGCAGGGACTCCAGCAAGACTAACTAGTACAGCATAGCTAAAAGGGAGAGCTAGAAGGTAATATGGACATGATGGCACTCTGGGACACAAGGCGCCACCCACTCCACAGTCAACAAACCTGAGTGAACATGTTAAAGTGGGGGGGCGACAGCATCCAAACATCCCAGTTCACCAAACAATCTATGCCCGAGAACCCTCCAGATCTGCTCCTTTGCCTAGTAAAGAGCTATTAGCAAAAGGCTTGGCTAAACAGATAAATTTTCAGCCTTGACTTAAACATAGAGACTGTGTCTGAGTCTCGAACATTAATTGGGAGGCTATTCCATAACTGTGGGGCTCTGTAAGAGAAGGCTCTGCCCCCTGCTGTAGCCATCATAACTCGAGGTACCAACAAATAGCCTGCACCTTTTGATCTAAGTAGGCGTGGTGGATCATAAAAGACCAGGAGTTCGCGCAGGTACTGTGGCGCAAGACCATTTAATGCTCTATATGTTAATAGTAAGATTTTATAATCAATACGAGATTTGACTGGGAGCCAGTGCAGTGTGGATAAGATAGGGGTGATGTGATCATATTTTTTGGTTCTAGTAAGAACTCTGGCTGCTGCATTCTGAACTAACTGTAGCTTATTTATACACCTAGTAGAGCATCCAGACAGTAAGGCATTACAGTAGTCTAATCTAGAGGTAATGAAAGCATGAACCAATTTTTCAGCATCTTGAAATGACAATGCATTTCTTATCTTGTTAATATTTCTAAGATGAAAGAAGGCTATCCTGGTAATATTATCTACATGAGCTTCAAATGAAAGACTGGGGTCAATAATTACACCAAGATCTTTTACTGCTGCACCTAATGAAAGAGAAAGGCCATCCAGAGTAACTATGTGGTCGGAAAGCTTACTCCTAGCTGCATGTGATCCTAGTACAAGTACTTCTGTTTTTTCAGTGTTGAGTGAGAGGAAATTCATAAGCATCCAGTGCCTAATATCCTTTAGACATTCCTCAATTTTGTTAAGTTGGTGTCTCTCGTCTGGCTTCGCTGAGACATACAACTGTGTGTCATCAGCATAGCAGTGGAAGCTAATACCGTGTTTACGAATAACATTACCTAGAGGTAGCATATATAAAGAGAAAAGCAGTGGGCCTAAAACAGAACCTTGCGGGACTCCGAACTTTACCTCAGTATGTGCAGAGGACTCACCATTTACATCAACAAACTGATAACGATCAGTTAAGTAGGACCTAAGCCATAAGAGGGCCGTTCCCTTAACTCCAACAACATTTTCTAGTCTATCAAGGAGAATGGTATGATCAATGGTGTCAAAGGCTGCACTGAGGTCAAGTAGCACAAGCAAGGAGACACAACCCTGATCAGAGGCCAGTAAGAGGTCATTTGCAACTTTAACCAGTGCTGTCTCTGTGCTGTGATGAGGCCTAAATCCTGACTGATACAGTTCATGGATGTTATTCTTATGTAAGTATGAGCATAACTGCTGTGCTACAGCCCTTTCTAGGATCTTGGAAATAAAGGGGAGGTTAGATATTGGCCTGTAGTTGGTCAATGAACAGGGGTCAAGGTCAGGTTTTTTAATTAGGGGATTCAGTGAGTCATTCTCTCTTTATTGATGATGAGTGTCAGAGATTCAGTGAGTCGTTCTGTCTTTAATAATGATGAGTGTCAGAGATTCAGTGAGTCGCTCTGTCTTTAATAATGATGAGTGTCAGAGATTCAGTGAGTTCTTCTGTCTTTATTAATGATGAGTGTCAGAGATTCAGTGGGTCAGCGTATTTTTCAGAGATATTCGTGGTATAGATTGTAAATCTTTATTTGTGTGTTTGTAATTTTCATTGTGTTAGGTAGTTCGTTGTACATATTGTAAATAATTTTCGTGTGAACAGTTCGGGTAGGTGTAGGGGGTGTGAAGCCATTTTTGTTCGTTCTTCTTTTCTCCTGTTTTTCGTTAGGAAGTTAGGGAAGAATTCTGTATTTTCTTTTTCTTTTATTTGGGGAAGTAGTTTATTTAGTTTGGAAATTATAGATTGTTTTGTTTGTTGTTTTGGCCGCGCTCAGCCCCGAAGCTTTTACTACCACTTTTGTAAATAAATCACTTTTTGGACTATTCGCTGGCACAGGTCATCACT
This sequence comes from Chanos chanos, assembly GCF_902362185.1. Classification (NCBI taxonomy): domain Eukaryota; kingdom Metazoa; phylum Chordata; class Actinopteri; order Gonorynchiformes; family Chanidae; genus Chanos; species Chanos chanos. The sequence goes on along the minus strand of NC_044501.1, from coordinate 966,014 downwards.
GGGAGTAGGGAAAGGGGAGTCACTTTTGTAAATAAATCACTTTTTGGACTGTATTCGCTGGCATGGGTCATCACTGGGAACAGGGAAAGGGGAGTCACTTTTATGATATGCTCGGTAACCCCTAGGCTGGGCATAACAGCATATGTGTGTGTATGTGTGTGTGTGTGTGTGTGTGTATGGCTATTTCTCAGTGTGTATAAAGGATTTTGGAGTTAAGTGTGAACAGAGGTGACTGTGTGTGTGTCTGTCTGTCTGTGTGTGTGTGTGTGTGACTGTGTGTGTGTTGTGTATAGAGGATTTTGGAGTGGAGTGTGAGCAGAGGTGACTGTGTCTGTGTCTGTGTGTGTGTGTGGTGTGTGTGTATCTGTGTCTGTGTCTGTGTAGGTGTGGCTGTTTCTCAGTGTGTATAAAGGGTTTTGGAGTGGAGTGTGAGCAGAGGTGACTGTGTGTGTGTGTGGTGTGTGTGTGCGGTGTGTGTGTAGAGGGTTTTGGAGTTAAGTGTGAGCAGAGGTGACTGTGTGTGTGTCTGTCTGTCTGTGTGAGTGTGTGTGTGTGTGTGTGAGTTTGTGTGTAGAGGGTTTTGGAGTTAAGTGTGAGCAGAGGTGGCTGTGCGTGTGTGTGTATGTGTGAGTTTATGTATATGAGTGTGTATGTGTGTGTGTGAGTGTGTGTGTAGAGGGTTTTGGAGTGGAGTGTGAACAGAGATCACTGTAACCCTATATAAGGGTTGTGGACATGTTAGATAAATTCCACAGAGGGGTGTAACAGTGCACAAAGATACAGTTTATCTTTGTCATACAGCGTGTTTACCTGTTCATAATAAGACTGTCCATATTAGGTAATCATTCACATGCTCCTCCTCTGATTTCAGATCAGTTTTTTCTAACATAAATCCAAAGGTTTTGACATCTTAAGCAAAAGCACAGCCTATGTTGTGATAGGCTGTTTCACCTGGTTTTGAAGTCATTTAATAATCAACCTGTAACCTGCCATTAAAGACTGATGAAGTCAGAGATCCAGGCTGAGCCGTGACTTTCAGTGTCCAACAATAGGGTCAAGGGACAGAGTAAGATTACAGCATGTGTTGTGATTGGTTTTTCACCCGACAGCAAAAAAATTAATCATTCATGTCTGACCTGCTCAGCCCTTAAAGCATGTCTTTGCCTGTCTGATTTCATCTCACGGGAGCCAGACAGTCAAACATATCAAACCAGTCCTTTGAGTTCTCCAGGACCAAACACAATGAATTTCCTCCCCCTGTTCTCTGCCGAGACATGGACACTGCTTCTGCTTCTACTGGGTCTCCTGGCTCTGTGAGTAATTTACTTTTATTCTCTTATTATATTATTATATACTGTCTTTTACAGTGTGTTTCATGGAACTGACTACACTGACTCCAGCTTTAACTGATTTAAACTTTATTTGGATAGAAATTGATCATTTATTCAAAGGCTAATACATTTGAACAAATGTGAAGGGTAGAACTATCAGGATGTGTCGTCAGTATGTCGGGGTAGAACTATCAGGATGTGTCATTAGTATGTCGGGGTAGAACTATCAGGATGTGTCGTTAGTAATCACATTGGTTTGTATCTCGGGATTTGCTGTGTAACCTGCAGGTACGGATACTGGCCCCATGGACTGTTTAAAAAATTAGGAATTCCTGGTCCCACACCTATTCCGTTTCTGGGAACGATGTTGAACTATAAGAGGGTGAGTTACTGTTAATGGGCTGGAGATACAAAGGGACTTTTTTTAGATTTATTTCATTGTTGTCATGTGTAATACCTAACTTTATTATGCAATTCACTTTTAGGGTTTCCAAAATTTTGACGTTGAATGTTTCCAGAAGTATGGGAAGATCTGGGGGTAAGTGTGTGAGGTTTTGTGGTGTGTATCGAATCAGAGTCATAAAGTAGTCTTTCCGTTTACCCAGAAAATATAAAATATGACCTCATGTCACTCGAAACAAGGATTTTAAACCAACGTTTACAGTTTAACCTTTACTCTTGAAGTTTCTTGAAATCAGACTTTTTAGCCATGTATCCAAAATGTCTGTCAGTTCAATGAGATTTAAATATGTAGTTTACTGTCACTTAACTGGGATTTAAATGTTTAGATTGCTGTCAATTAATTGGGATAGTAATATTAAAATTACAATCAGTTAACACAGATTTAAATGTGTAGATTGTAGTAAATTAATTGCTACTTTATTTTGTAGGTTACAGACAGTTAATTTGGGGTCTAATTTGTAGATTACACACAGTTAACTGGGATGTTAATTTGTGGATTACAGACAGTTAACTGGGATTTTAATTCGTAGATTACAGACAGTTAATTTGGGGTCTAATTTGTAGATTACAGACAGTAAATTTGGGGTCTAATTTGTAGATTACAGACAGTTAATGGGATTTTAATTTGTAGATTACAGACAGTTAATTTGGGGTCTAATTTGTAGATTACAGACAGTTAATTTGGGGTCTAATTTGTAAATCACGTGCACTCATTTCACATGAATCTGCTTCTGTTTCATGAGCCAAACTCAATAGTGCGGCAGAAATCTGAAGCCTTATTTCTCCTCTGTTTATTTGTTTATTGGTCCCGTGTTTGTTTGTTTGTCGAGTGTTGATCATGCTCTAGTTAAAAACACTGGCATTAATCAGCATGTGTTCTGTTTGTCATGTGCGATTGTTGTGATTGGCAGGATCTATGATGGCCGTCAGCCAGTTCTTTGCGTCATGGACAGAGACATCATCAAAACCGTGCTCATAAAAGAATGTTATTCCCTCTTTACCAACCGGAGGGTAAGACGCCTCACGCCTTTGAAAATCTTATCTTCCTGTATCACTGTAGTTTTCACCCTCACAACAGTTACTCACACTACACTTAGCCAACTAACCAGGACACC
>NC_044501.1:900606-958106 GCF_902362185.1 Chanos chanos | reverse complement strand
AGCTTCCTCTCCTCTGACTTCACCTGAGAAAAGGACCATCAGAGGACGTCAGCTGGGTTTTGTGATTTTTGGGGATGGTTTTGAGTGATAAACAAGCACATTTTTATAACTCTTAAGAGAAGAAATCTGATTGGTGTTAAATGAAACATCAGCAAGAAAAATAATAAAAAATTCTGCAGATACACACATTTTTGCTCATTCACGTTCACAGTCACACTCATTCAACTCTGCTTTCATGTCCATGTCCGTGTCCATGTTCATATTCACCAATCAGCACATCTCAGATCACGCACACTGAGCACTGGTCCACTAATGAGACATTAAATAAATGAAAAAAAACAAAAAAAAAAACCCTCAAAAAAAACAAACAAAAAAGCTTGTGGCATATCAGTGTGTCCCAGAGAGGACACAACACAAACCCACAACCCGATAGGGTCACAGAGAAAAGCAAATCCTCTTCAGAAATCAAACCCACAACCCAATAGGGTCACAGAGAAAAGCAAATCCTCTTCAGAAATCAAACCCACAACCCGATAGGGTCACAGAGAAAAGCAAGTCCTCTTAGTCATAATGACAGAGGGCAGACACAAACCACACCCACTTGTCAGTCATAATGACAGAGGCAGAAACAAACCACACCCATCTGTCAGTCATAATGACAGAGGCAGAAACAAACCACACCCACCTGTCAGTCATAATGCTTCACAGCTGTCAGACAGTTTTGACTGAGAGTTTTGATCAGTCAGTTGATTCGTTTGTGTAACATACAAGGAAATTACTAACAATATTTAATTACTCTGTCTCTGTCTTTTGCTCTCTCTCTGTCTGTCTCTCTCTCTCTCTCTGTCTTTCTCTCAGGTATAATATGGATAACCGACACATTAAGATTAGTCTCTCTGTCTCTGTCTTTTGCTCTGTGTCTGTCTCTCTCTCTCTGTCTTTCTCTCAAATATAATATGGATATCCAACACACTAAGATAACTCTCTCTGTCTCTGTCTTTTTCTCTCTTTCTGTCTGTCTCTCTCTTTCTTTCTCTCTGTCTTTCTCTCAGGTATAATATGGATATCTAATAATAATAATAATAATAATAATAATAATAATAATAATAATATTTATTTAGAGCCCAATATCACTATTTATAGTCTCAAAGGGCTTTACATGTCTATAACAAAGTCAAATCAAAATTATATCATGCATAAGTTTGAGAAAATAGATAAGTCTTTAGTTTTGTTTTAAAGGAATTGAGAGAGTTTGCCTCTCTAACTTCTGTAGGTAAACCATTCCAAAGGAAGGGAGAGCGGTAGGAAAAGGCTCAGTTGCCAGCGGACTTCTTTTTAACTCTTGGAATGACTAAAAATCCAGAATCTTGAGAGCGCAGGGTGCGAGGAGGGTTATAGGGTGTAATTAAGTCAGACAGGTAGGAAGGCGCAAGCCCATGTAAAATTTTATATGTTAATAAGAGGACCTTAAAATCTGCCCTTGTATGAATTGGGAGCCAATGAAGGGAAGCCAGGACAGGGCTAATGTGATCAAACTTCTTTGTTCGGGTCAGAATTCTAGCAGCAGCATTCTGGACCAGCTGAAGATTATTGGTACTAGAGGCAGGCAGGCCAGAATAAAGAACATTGCAGTAATCGAGGCGAGACATGACGAATGCTTGAACAATGCTTTCTGCATCAGCCATACTTAGAAAGGGCCTAATTTTAGCAATGTTACGGAGGTGATAAAAGGCAGTTTTGGTTGCATTCTTGATATGAGTGACTAGTGAGAGACTAGAGTCAAAAATCACACCAAGGTTCTTAGCTGAAGAGTTTTGAGAGATGATGCAGTTGTCAAAATTTAGAGTTAGATCACTAAAAAGATGCTTATGAGTAGGGGGACCAATGACCAGCATTTCAGTCCTGCCTGCGTTAAGCATCAGGAAATTTGAAGACATCCAACCCTTAATAGCACAAAGACATGCCTCAAGGTTAGCCAATTCAGAGCGGTCATTATGCTGGATAGGTAAGAACATCTGAGTATCATCAGCATAACAATGGAAGTTAATGTTGTAACTACGAATAATGTCACCCAAAGGGAGCATGTAAATAGAGAATAGAAGAGGGCCAAGGACTGATCCCTGAGGAACACCATAGTTAAGCTTACGGTACTCAGAGGTCACATAACCATAGTGGACACACTGCTTTCTCTCAGAGAGATAAGATTTAAACCAAGAGAGCGCCAGGCCACGAATGCCAATTTGGTTTTCCAAGTGTTTAACAATATAGTGTGATCGACCGTGTCAAATGCTGCACTCAGATCAAGCAGAATAAGAACAGAGGTAGCACCAGCATCCATGGCTAATAAAAGATCATTAGTTACTCTAGTCAGGGCGGTTTCAGTAGAGTGAAAACACCTGAAGCCTGACTGAAATATTTCAAACAGACTGTTAGAGGACATATGGGCTATCAGCTGAGCAGCTACAATTTGTTCAAGTATTTTAGAAAGAAACGGGAGATTAGAGATCGACCTATAATTACTTAAGGCTTCAGGGTCAAGATTTGTTTTTTTAAGTAAAGGGCTGATCACGGCTGTTTTAAAAGAGGAGAGTACAATACAAGATTTAAGTGACATATTTAGAGTGTTTAGGATTGTTGGGCCAAGAACCGAGAAAAGCTCCATATAAAGTTTAGCAGGTAGGGGATCAAGGAGGCAAGAGTCTGGTTTAGAAGAGTGCACCAATTTGGACAGCGCGTCTAGAGAGATAGGGTTAAATTGAGTTAAAGGCTGCACATCCTGACTAATCTTAGGCGCAGTAACAGAGAGCGTGCAGGCAGTATGATTTGATAAATTAATTTGAATATTAAGGCAAATTAAGTCTATTTTTTGCGAGAAAAATTCAACAAAATCGTTTGCAGTAAAAGATTGGGGGGAGTGATTCTGGGTGAATTTAGATATTGTATCAAAAAGGAACCTGGGGTTATTTTTGTTAACATTAATTATTTTCGAGTAATATGCGGATCTGGCTGTGTAGAGAGCGCGTTTATAATCTATCAGGCTGTCGTGCCATGCAAGGGGAAAAACCTCTAGTTTGGTTGCCTGCCAGTTTCGTTCCAATTTCCTACACACCTGCGCGTGGGTTTCTTTATTAAACCAAGGTGTTAAGTGTTTACGTCTATTTTTTATAGTTAATGGTGCTACTGTATCTAGTACATTACGAAGGGTAGAATTTATGTTGTCCGTCAAGTCGTTCAAAGATCTTTGCTGATCATTGAAAGAGTTGAGAGCAGTAGGAAGCAGATCAGCGAGCGCAGCAGTGGTGGAAGCATTAACGCGACGGCAGCTACGAACCGCGGTAGAGACAATTGGCGTCAACGGAAGAGTTACTTGAAAAGTAATAAGAAAAAGGTCTGAGAGGGCAGCGGAGTAAGGAGAGACAACAACATGAGAGATATCTAGTCCGCGAGCTAGAATAAGATCTAAAGTGTTGCCACTGAGATGAGTTGGTTCGTGGACATATTGGTTAAAGCCAAAAGTGTCTATGATAGTTGTAAAAGCTTTATTAAGTGAATCAGAATTGTTATTGATGTGAATATTAAAGTCCCCCAAGATCAGGATTTTATCCACTCTAGTAAGAATAACAGAGATAAATTCAGAAAACTCATCTAGAAATTGACTATAGGGCCCCGGGGGACGATAGAGCACTGCTATGAAAAAAGTTGAGGCAGTACCATATTGCTTCACAGAGAGCAACTCAAAAGAGTCAAAATTAGGTAAACTAAGGGTGTTAGGAGTAAATTTAGTATTACAGATTAGAGCTACACCCCCACCTTTCTTTGCTGCCCTAGCAGCACAGGAAAAGGAATAGTTAGGGGGTGAAGCTTCATTTAAAGGGAGAAAAACGTCTGGCTTTAACCAAGTTTCACACAAACCCATCATGTCAAGGCTAAGATCGCTGATCAGGTCAGTAACAAGCAACGCCTTAGGTGAAAGCGATCTGATATTGATAAAACCTAACTTCAGCATAACTGGGCTTACAGTAATCATATCGGAGGAGGGAGTCAGTTGAATTTGCTACGAAATATGGTCTGTTTGACTCTAGACCGAAATGAGCTACGAGGGCGTGAAAGTACACTAATGAGAAAAATGTCACTATTAGCTATATACATAGTCATATTGGTCTTAACATTATGATGTTCATTACGACGAACATTATTCGTTAGAAGGATACTTCGAAGAGGGCGGCGGTTTTCTTGTTGTTTCTGTTGTCTCTGCCTGACCAGTGCTCCAGCTCTTTTGCCTCGCTTCCTTCTCCGTCTCCGTTTACAAGGTGTAGCAGGTAGGCTAAACAGTTTAAATCTAAACAAATGGAAGTCCGCTGAGTCTGTTGAACAATTTTTGGCTATAAAATGCGTATCGATTGTAGATCTGATGTTGATTAAAGTCTCCCTATCGTAGGTGATCATCACGTTCAAAATTATAGTGTTCTTGCATGAAATAGTGTGAATAAATTAACAAAAAAGTTCAATTTAAGATAGAGCTCAGAGAACCACAGCCATCTTGACGGCGTTACCATGGACATCTGACACATTAAGATAACTCTCTCTGTCTCTCTCTCTCTCTCTCTGTTTCTCTCTCTCTCTCTGTCTTTCTCTCAGGTATAATATGGATATCCGACACATTAAGATAACTCTCTCTGAGGGGCTGTACAGGATTAATGAGAAGAAGGCATTTAAAGGGTTAATTGTAAGCACTCACTCTAGCCTCAATCCTATGCTCATTTTAGGATATCATTTAAAACATATCATTTTATCATTTTAAAACACATCATTTAAAACATATCATTTTAAAACACTTCATTTCAGCATATCATTTTAAAACACTGTGCTCCAGTCCTAAAATTCAGCTCATTTCTGTATAATTATCAGGCAAACAATGCCCTCCAATCCAAAGGCTTATTTCACTGGCTATGTCTTTGATCAGTATCACTATAAATATCAATGTCTTTGATCAGTATCACTATAAATATCGATGTCTTTGATCAGTATCACTATAAATATTGATGTCTTTGATCAGCATCACTATAAATATCGATGTCTTTGATCAGTATCACTATAAATATCTTCTTTCATTGTCTCTCTTTTCTTTTTTTCTGGTATTGGTGATCCTAATTCTCTGTATCTTTACCTTTTATTTCTTCACCAAACTGTCTCTCTGTGTGATACCCTCCCTCTGTCTCTCTCTCTCTCTCTGTCTCGCTCTCACTCTCAGGAGCTGGTTCAGTATTATCAGGAAAACTCTCTGAAGGAGATCTTTAAGGATGTAGACACAAGACTACAAACACCCTTCAAACAACCAGACCACACTGGTCCCTCACCTGCCCTCCAGCCTAAACCAGGTAACACATGTCTGAGCACACACAAACACACACAGACACACTCACACACACACACACACACACACACACATACACACACACACCAGACACACACACACACACTCACACACACTCACACAGACACACACATACGCGCACACATACAGATGTGAGTTATGATGTATAATTGTGTGTGTAGGTCTAAGTTGTGATATATAATTGTACGCGTGTGTGTGTGTGTGTGTGTGTGAGTAGGTGTGAGTTGTGATATATAATTGTATGTGTGTGTAGATGCGTGTGTGTATGAGTAGGTGTGAGTTGTGTAGGCACAATTGCAGTCCTAACACTGGGACACCAAAAGATGTAGGTGTGATAGGATTAATAAATCAGTCTCCTAAAATGTATTAACCATTAATTTGGATGTTCAATATTTTATTAATTAAACAACTAAGATTAATGGGATAAGCTAGCTGTAACACTGTGCTACAGTGTTACGTTCCCCAGTCCTGGTGGCCGCCTAAATAATTGCAGCTAGGCAGCACTGACAACCCCTTCTGGTGGCGATTATGTTTTTGTTTGTTTTGTTTTGGTATTTTTTTTCTAACCTTTTGATTAGGGGCACCTGAAACCTGTGGGCTGAGCCTATTTGTAGACCCTCCTGGCACCGTTCCCGCGAGACGCGCATGGGTGCCCTAGAGGATACTGGTCCATCCCAGCACAACCTGATGGTGTTCCCGCTTCGCTTCCTAAATTCGCTTTGTTAATTCTTTGTCTACATATTTCGGATAATAAAACCCCTAGATATTGACCCATTATCGTGTGCGTCTCCCCCTTTATGCTATGAGCTGGTGACCGGCTGTAACATACAGTCTTAGAGAGTATTGCAGTACTAATGTATAACAATTACACTACTAAACTCATAACACTAGTGAACAACCAGGTGGGTGAAGGTAATTGGGAGTGATTTGATGGCAGAGGTTGGCATTCAGTGAATACTGTGGCAGAAACAGACAGGACAACAGTTTATTTCAATGATACTATTTATTAACATAATCAATACTACTTGGCAAACTAATACTGATATGGTACAATCAATAATCAGCAGCAAATAGAATGATCAAAAGGTAAATGGTAACAAAATGGTAATGAGTCTATGTACAGGTATTCAGTGTAGGACTGAATGAGTGTTAGACCAGAGATGAGTGAGTCTGTGTGTGTGTGTGTGTGTGTGTTTGAGAGAGAGAGAGAGAGAGAGAGAGAAAGAGCGCGTGCGTGTATGTGGGCGTGTGCCCAGCTGCGCACTGAAGAGAGAGGGAGGAGTCCTTTGGAGAGAGGCTGTGCGCATGTGCACAGAAAAGAGGAGGAGGAGCGAGGGAGAGAGGCTGTGCGCAGGCACACAGGCAAGAGGTATGCGTGGTATGAGGATGTAGTGCAAGCTCGTGTGCTAGGGACCAACTAGAGTGGGGATGGGCCACAAGAAGCACATGTGTGCGAGAGATCAAAGAATGTCTAACTTGAGAGCTAGTCTCAAGTAAGTAGGCCCTAAACTCAACAACTCTACCCAACCCTTAAGTCACGCGGCAATCCCAATGTTGGAGGTGTGCAATCAGAAAAAGGGAGTTAGAGAGAGAGAGAACGCATGTCAGATCTATCCTTCCTTAGTGGTGACCAAAAGAAAATAATAAACGGCTAAAAACCGCATCGTACATGAAATACAGTGTGTACATTTAAATCATAAAAGAATTCAAATGATAACACTTTCTTCACGTTAACTGCATATAATCTTAATACTAAAGTATGCCCAGATGCCAGCCTTACTTGGAATAGCTCATTGCGTGGCAATCGAAGAGTCTTTGGTGGCCTGATAAGCAGTGCGATTCGCAGGTCCAGGGGGAAGTTCCTTTCCTTGTCACTTGAAGGTCTTTGGGGCTCCGTTACTCGTCCGATGATCTTTAAGGGTTCTTGAGTTAGTTCGTCGACGTTTAAAGAAATAAAAAGGGATCCGGTCACCTTTTCTTCCGTCAAATACTGTGTGCGTTACAGTATAACTAGCCGGTAGAAGTTAAAGTTGCAACTGCGCGAGAGAAAGTAAATTAAACTTTGGTTGTACAAATATCTCGCTTCGTTGTTACGCTGTCCTTTTCTTCGACAGAGAAAAGAGACAACCGCTGCTAGCGAACTGCTGCTAGAGCGAGCCGCTTCTAGGGAGTTGCAGAATTGCGGAGCTGGAAAGAGAAAGAGTTTGGAATTTTCCGCGGTTTTATGGCGAAAATTGCATCATCACTGCATCTGGTATTTGGCTCCATTGCTGTATCCAATACCGTTACAGTGAAATCTGAGAAGATGGGTACAGATTACCCATGCGGTCAAGCAGGGAATTGTGGGTAATATGTTCTACGGGCCTGACGACCCCTACAGTTGTGATATATAATTGTGTGTGTGTGTGTGTGTGTGTGTGTGTGTGTGTGTGTGTGTGAGTAGGTGCGAGTTGTGGTGTATAGTTGTGTGTGTGTGTGTGTGTGTGTGTGTAGGTGTGAGATGTGATGTATAATTGTGTGTGTGTGTGTGTGTGTGTGTGTAGGTGTGAGTTGTGATGTATAATTGTGTGTGTGTGTAGATGTGTGTGTGTGTGTGTGTAGGTGTGAGTTGTGATGTATAATAGTGTGTATGTGTGTGTGTAGGTGTGAGTTGTGATGTATAATTGTGTGTGTGGTGTGTGTGTGTGTGTGTGTAGGTGTGAGTTCGCGGTACTACGGAACAGCCAAGGTGCGTTATGACTTTCGGCGCGTGACCGTACAGAGCTGTCTCTGAGAGAGGGAGACACGGTGAAGATCATTTCCAAAAAGTCTCACAACGGATGGTGGAAAGGAGAGGTGTATGGCCGGGTGAGATGCACTCACACACACACACACACACACATACATACACAAACACACATACACACACACACACACACAAACACACATACACACACACAGGCACACACACACACACACACACACACACACACACACATACACGCACGCACACATACACATACACGCACACACACACACAAACACACACACACACACACACACAAACACACACACACATACACGCACACACACACACACACATACACAATCACATACACGCACGCGCACACACACATACACACACACACACATACACAATCACATACACGCACGCGCACACACACATACACACACACACACATACACATACATGCATGTGCGCACACGCACGTGCGCGCACACACACACACACACTCTCTGTTGCCTTTCTCTCCTTTGTTCTGTAACACTCATATTCTCTCTTGCCTCTGCAGGTGGGGCTGTTTCCAGCTAACTATGTGGAGGAGGACAATTCTGATTACTGCTGACAGTCTGCTCCTCTGACCTTCCCCGAGTAACAGCTGGACTGAACCAATCATTCACTGAGATCTTTAGCCTTAGAGCGTTAGCAATACTAGTCCTTAATTCAACTCCCTTTGATTCAGAATCACTGAATCTCTTCTGAACTGAATCGTTCATTCACTGAGTCGTTTACAGTAAAAGCCATCTCAGCCTTGACACACTCTCCACTTCACTTTGAACCCTGATTCACACTCATGCACGCTCCATGTTCTTGTTGTTGCTATAGTAGTTGTTGTTGTTGTTGTTTTTGTGAGCAGAAGAGGCGGGGCTAGACTCGCTGATTGACAGGTTCCAACTTTGTTTGTCGTGGATCTGCGACTGATGCTTTGCTGCCGCCTGTCAAACCAAAGCGACCCGCAGACAATCACTTCCGGGTGGACTGTGCAAGCGTTCGCCTCCTGTTCTCTCTGCTCAGTGCGCCGGGGATGACTGGCATTCTGATCCACATTGGCTGTCTGTTTTTGTAGTTTTTAACTTCACACTTCAACCTGAAGGACTACAGTTACAGCCCAGGGCTGCATCGGTAAAGCTCCGGGGTCATATGTAAATGAGCTTAGGTCATATGTAAATGAGTTTAGGTCATATGCAAATGAAACTAGATAATATGTAAATTATTGAAAGCCGTTTTCCTGCTCTGACATGTTTTGGTTTTCCCTTGGCTCACTCATAAATGTGTGTTGGTACCAGCAGAGGGAGACAGAGAGCTGCCCTCCTGTCTTCACTGGGACTCTGTGTGTTAGAATGATGAAAATGATTCCTTATCTTCAGTCAGCTTGTCTGTCTCATTTCATGTCCTTTTCAGCGATTAAAAAAACAAAAGAATTTTCCCAAGGGCAGAGAAATTTCACTGTGAAAAACTGATTTACTGAAAAAGCTTGTGGCAGACTGATCTACTGACAGTACATAAACTTCAGTTTGTATGTGTGATTTGGGACGAATGGCACAAGGCACATGGCATGGCCGCAAAGAAAAAATATTCTTTTCAATTTTTAAGCCTTTTTTTGACGTCATAGAGGATAGATTTGCAGGAGATAGATTTGCTGGTTAGCTGACATGTCAGGTCTGTGTATGTGCGTTCCACTGAGGACGCTGGACCGGCTAGTTCCACAGTAAAAGACTTTTTTTTTTTTTTTTTACATTTTCAGTAGATTTTTAAGAGGAAACTAGGGACATGTTTGTGACTTTAAAAATGAATGTGATCCAAGTTTGTTTTTTGTTTTTTGACCACTGTGAGGTTGACTTTGCTATGCCCCTAATAAATAAATAAACAAACAAAGGCTTAGAGTACATAAATATGAATTTTATTTTCCAAATAATATCAAAACAGAAAGAGAATCATCTCAAAACAAAAAAACATTTGACTCCAGACAACAATCAAGATCTAACAATTTCCAGACAACCTTTGAGCATGAGTAGACGCATGGTGTGTGTGTGTGTGTGTGTGTGTGTGTGTGTGTGTGTGTGTGTGAGAGAGCGCTATGTTGTCAGAGAGTCACACAGGACATGGGCGCTGTAGAAATCTGGAAGAAAGCTCCTCTCTGCCTCCTACTGGTAATACAGCTCCAAATTCATCCCATCATGAATCTCATCTTATGGCAAAGGGTCAAGATTCAATCACAGACATTTTGGCTCAAAGACACAAACCAGTTTCATAATAGGCCCCTAAGGTATAGATACACTGATCACATGGTGCCATACTGGCTGAAAATCGACCAGTGACATGTTCTGTCCTGTTCAAACAATGAAACTGTTCATGATAAGGTTGACAGTGTGTGAGAATGGTAAAGGATACAGTCTCCCAGAGAAACGTGGTCCTTGAAGATGGTGTACCTGAGGGATGAGAGAACATCAGAGACATATTGTGACTGGCCATGTTATACACGCACACACACACACACACGCATCTAGTTCATTCAGTATAGCTGTCCTCCCAGCATACACACACACACACACACACACACCACACACCTACGCTAGGACTGTGCAATATGGCCAAAATCTCATATCGAGATACAGGTCATTTCATATCCCGACAACAATACAAATCACGATATAGCACATTTTCTGGAAAATCAATGAATATACAGTTGATATAAAACGATCACATGGAAAGGCCCATTTCTTATTACATTTTGAATTCTATACTCCACAAATAAAAGTACAACAGAGTATTAGGGCCACACTGAGGGAAAAAAATCTGAGATTTCAAGAATAAAATCATAATATTGCGAGAATAATGTCGTAATTTTAGGCTGTGTGTTAGAGTGGAGATATCAGATGAGCAGCCTGCCACCTGCATTAAAACGAGAAACGTGGAGCATCCTGAGTTATACTTCAGCATAAGTTTCACAAATAACAAAACACTTCATCTTTAAGCACATCAGCACCACATTATCATAAGTATCAGGGCCTTGAAAAGATCGTGCAAGAAACTGTGTCTATTCCGAAGAAAGAACCACATGGACTTGGAGGAAATTGCCATGAGAATAAAGTTGTAATTTTATGAGAAAAAAGTGATAACATTCAGACAATAAAGTGCCAATTTCAGGCTACGTGTTGTCTCACAGGGGAAATATCAGAAGAGCAGCATGTGGCAATGTGCTGCTGATGTGCCAAAAGGTAGCCCCTCTTTCAGGTACCAAACCTCGTCCCTGTGACAGAGGTAGCCCCTCTTTCAGGTACCAAACCTCGTCCCTGTGACAGAGGTAGCCCCTCTTTCAGGTACCAAACCTCGTCCCTGTGACAGAGGTAGCCCCTCTTTCAGGTACCAAACCTCGTCCCTGTGACAGAGGTAGCCCCTCTTTCAGGAACCAAACCTCGTCCCTGTGACAGAGGTAGCCCCTCTTTCAGGAACCAAACCTCGTCCCTGTGACAGAGGTAGCCCCTCTTTCAGGAACCAAACCTCGTCCCTGTGACAGAGGTAGCCCCTCTTTCAGGAACCAAACCTCGTCCCTGTGACAGAGGTAGCCCCTCTTTCAGGAACCAAACCTCGTCCCTGTGACAGAGGTAGCCCCTCTTTCAGGTACCAAACCTCGTCCCTGTGACAGAGGTAGCCCCTCTTTCAGGAACCAAACCTCGTCCCTGTGACAGAGGTAGCCCCTCTTTCAGGAACCAAACCTCGTCCCTGTGACAGAGGTAGCCCCTCTTTCAGGAACCAAACCTCGTCCCTGTGACAGAGGTAGCCCCTCTTTCAGGTACCAAACCTCGTCCCTGTGACAGAGGTAGCCCCTCTTTCAGGAACCAAACCATAAACACTGACAGTAGGCATGCCTGTGAGACATTCACTGAGCCAGCTCATGAACTACAGTCCTCACAGCTGTGATTCTGCCTGTATCCAGGAGCAGCTCAGTGAGGCAGCTAGCATCAGGATAGCCTCTATTACAGATTTATTCAAGAGAGGTTCAGTGGGCTGGCTAACATTAACATAGCCACGGGCGCTGGAAATACAGAGGATCCCCCCCCCCCCCACTATTGGCAGATTCACCTCCCCCAAACAACATAGTTATACTTACATAGTATTTAATGTATAGAATTCCCTGAGAGTTTGGCAGAGTGATAGAGTTATGTTTATACAGTAATTAACACAGGCTCAATAAGGCCAAACTAGCCAAACACTCAAACTCAACACTCACCATTTTTTCAGGACGATCTTGTCCCATCGGGTGCCAGTCTGGGCAGCTATCAGTTTCTTCAGATCTCCAATAGTGTCCTCTGAGCTACACACCGAGTCAAGACTTCACAACTTTCAACCAGTCAGGACTAAACTGCATCACACTGCACACTGAGTCAGGACTAAACTGCATCACACTGCACACTGAGTCAGGACTAAACTGTACAACACTGCACACTGAGTCAGGACTAAACTGTATCACACTGCACACTGAGTCAGGACTAAACTGCATCACACTGCACACTGAGTCAGGACTAAACTGTACAACACTGCACACTGAGTCAGGACTAAACTGTATCACACTGCACACTGAGTCAGGACTAAACTGCATCACACTGCACACTGAGTCAGGACTAAACTGTACAACACTGCACACTGAGTCAGGACTAAACTGTAACACACTGCACACTGAGTCAGGACTAAACTGTAACACACTGCACACTGAGTCAGGACTAAACTGTATCACACTGCACACTGAGTCAGGACTAAACTGCATCACACTGCACACTGAGTCAGGACTAAACTGTATCACACTGCACACTGAGTCCGGACTAAACTGTGTAACATTGTACACTGAGTCAGGACTAAACTGCATCACACTGCACACTGAGTCAGGACTAAACTGCATCACACTGCACACTGAGTCAGGACTAAACTGTAACACACTGCACACTGAGTCAGGACTAAACTGTATCACACTGCACACTGAGTCCGGACTAAACTGTGTAACATTGTACACTGAGTCCGGACTAAACTGTGTAACATTGTACACTGAGTCAGGACTAAACTGCATCACACTGCACACTGAGTCAGGACTAAACTGTAACACACTGCACACTGAGTCAGGACTAAACTGTATCACACTGCACACTGAGTCCGGACTAAACTGTGTAACATTGTACACTGAGTCCGGACTAAACTGTGTAACATTGTACACTGAGTCCGGACTAAACTGTGTAACATTGTACACTGAGTCCGGACTAAACTGTGTAACATTGTACACTGAGTCAGGACTAAACTGTGTAACATTGTACACTGAGTCCGGACTAAACTGTGTAACATTGTACACTGAGTCCGGACTAAACTGTGTAACATTGTACACTGAGTCCGGACTAAACTGTGTAACATTGTACACTGAGTCCGGACTAAACTGTGTAACATTGTACACTGAGTCAGGACTAAACTGTAACACACTGCACACTGAGTCAGGACTAAACTGTATCACACTGCACACTGAGTCAGGACTAAACTGTGTAACACTGTACACTGAGTCCGGACTAAACTGTATAACATTGTACACTGAGTCAGGACTAAACTGTAACACACTGCACTGAAACACTGCACTGACAATACTATACGTCCTCCTCAAAATGACCAATCCATTAACAAACTGAACTTTGTCTCTAACCTGTTACTCTCATCTGATTCTCAGCTGAGGTGTCTGACGTCAAACAGGATAGAATATCAATATCCATGAATTATGACTGACCCACTGACTGCCGGAATAGAATAGTACTTACATTCAGCGCCACTGCAAAGCTAGTGTTTAAAACCGAGTCAAAATTTCGGAAACGTCGTATTTCTTTGATTAAAACAGCTTTGTTGACCTGAGACACTCACAAAGGATACTTGCACTTGACTCGGACTTTCTTCCCGAGTCGGTCATTACACACCACTTCAATCATCTCTGCAGAACGAGGCTGTGACGTAAGAAAGAAAACAACAAAGAAAACTCTGGTTAAAATATGGATTTTTCCCAACGATTAATTAATTATGAAATCATGCCACTGCTGGTTACAGCAACAAAAAAAGTGCCTGAAAACATACCAACAAGACGTACGGTGCTCGCTTACACTGAGCACGCGACAGTTAATACAGCATCTGTGTGTGTGTGTGTGTGTGTGTGTGTGTGTGTGTGTGTGTGTGTGTGTGTTGGGGGGGGGGGGGGGGGGGGGGGGGGGGGTAGTAAGTGAAACTTTGTTACGCTACACATAAAACAGGACTGGCTGGTCTTAATGAAGTTAAATTAAGGATAATCACTCGTCAAAACAGCAGACAGCTGTTGCGCACTATAAACCTGCGCGTTAATTACCGCTTCGTTAACCTGATAGCACAGTCACATTGCGAAGTGCAGGCGAGCCCGCATGTACTCTTTAGTACTAGAATTTATTGATGTCTAACAAACAAATAGTTATTTTAAACTCAGTGGGGGTTTCTAAGATGGTTAGATAATATCGTTTATTACCACCGGTAGTTACGTAGTTACTTGCTAACTATTAGCTAACTGCCTGTTTAGACTATTAGTTACCATTCGCAGCTTGCTAACCAGCATAGACTATACTGCCTAATGTGTGCTTAGCGTTGAAAATTCTAGAAATACAAACTCGGTAATCTTACAGTAGATACTGTATAGCTGCGAAAACCTCCGAGGACAGATAAATGTAAACATTACCCTTTGAGAGTTGTTGATCCCTCCAAATAAGACGCGAGTCGTTCAAGCACTATCTAGCACATACGGCTGATCTAACAGCGTTACAATTATTGACCAATGAATCCCTTACAATTTTGATTGACAATACAAATTGCCCAATGAAATGCCAACTTTACTATGTAGGGTACACCCTTTAGTGCTGTCAGTCGTAGTCAGCTGTCGTGAAATTGAAGTGTCGTGATTTTTCTAGAAAGGTGGTGACGGTAAATTTGTAGTCATGAACCGAATAACGCTAGACCAGTAAATAAGACTAAAACAACTACCCATCTTCTTTATTTAATTGATTTCTATTACAAAATAGTGGACGTCCCAGAAAGCGGGTTTAGTGAAAACTTAGGGTAAAGAGTAAATCTCCTGCTATTAGGTTTACTACTTGATCTGAGTTAACTAACGAAACCCGCTTTCTGGAAAACCCCCCTGGTTAAGATGGGCTGTATTTGTTTTTTATGCACGATAAACAGTCAGTGCTACATGGCACGAGACTGGAGCTGGGGTGAGAGCAGCGTGTATTTGTAGAGGCTCCCCGTGAGAACGCATCATAATATTCAATCTCTCTTTAAACCAATACCATATGAGCAACTGAATTTTGCTCAAAGCCCTAAACGTGCTAAAGCCATCAAACCATATTCTTAACGCTGGAGTTTTCATGCAATCATTATCCCTCCTGTGTATTATTCCAACATTATCGAAAGACATTTGTGGCAGTGAAGACATACGCATTTGTTGGACCCCGCCCACTGTATGAGGAACTTTCTCGTTGTAACACAGTGTAGTTCGCTGTCTGGTCTTTCTCTACTATCTGTGGCGCAGTATCACAAGAGAAGGGAGTACAAGCTAACCGCTTGCATCACACATTTCCAAGAAAAAAAATGTCAGACGAGGAGAAGCTACCGTCCGGATGGGAGAAACGCATGAGCCGCAGTTCAGGTAGTTTGCTGGAGAAATGCGAAACATGTAGAGTGTTCATTTTAGTTCTGTATGGCATAACTCCCCCACAGCTGAATGCGATTCTTTGGGCTAGCCGGCGGTTTGTACTCAAACCGACGGAGCTGTGGGCTTTACCAGCTATTAGTCATCACATTACAGTATAAACAGCATAACGTAATTCATATGAAGTGCACTGCATGTTCCTCATCGCAGCACACACCCCCATGAGCTGCGACCTGAAAACTCCTGTTAGCCTGTCATGCTAGCCGCCAAGGCAAGCTGCATAGCTCAGATAGCCAAGCTAATCAAGCCTCGAAAGAAATGGGTGCATTGCCACCAGTAAGCAACTGTTTATGCGATACGATTAAGGCAAAAATCATGCCCGTCCGCTTCGTAAACGAGTCCTTCGCCAACACCTTTGGTACTTCTTCCTATGTTTTGCGTTAGAGATCTGCGTAGACCGCCAGGTTCAGTCTACTGGAACCGATGGGCCCAGTGTGTGTGTGTATATCTATACATATATGTGTGTGTGTGTGTGTGTGTATTCCTTTGCCTTTGCCATGTGGCGCCAGAAATCTTCCCAGTTAACGCCAGAGTGTGGCGCAATTCTCCGAGTTACATTACAC
This sequence comes from Chanos chanos, assembly GCF_902362185.1. NCBI lineage: Eukaryota > Metazoa > Chordata > Actinopteri > Gonorynchiformes > Chanidae > Chanos > Chanos chanos. The sequence continues at coordinate 941,616 of NC_044501.1, read as the reverse complement.
GACATGTAGTATTCTTATAATGAACATGAGGAAATAATTGCGTTTGTGTGAAGAATTCCTCTAAAAAAAAAAAAAAAAAGCACATTTCGCACACATAATTGCAACTGTTCATCACCTGTAGGATTTCTTTACGGGCGACTCATACAACATTACTAGATCAAGATGCCCCGTATTACTGGTGACTTCACGTGGCCATATACTTTGTCTTCTTCGTTTTCTTGTCACGTCATTGTTGTGTTATTAATTTGTCTCAGGGTGTGAGATATAGGCTGTTTAAAGACAGGAACTTTTTCCCAACGCATGTTGAACTCTGCCGAACATCTGTCTGCCCACCTCTTCCTCAGGCAGGGTGTATTACTTCAACCACATCACAAACGCGAGCCAGTGGGAGCGCCCGGTCGCTTCAGGGGACAGTCGAGGGGACGAGCCGGAAAAGGTGCGCTGCTCTCATTTGTTGGTCAAACACAATCAGTCGCGACGACCGTCGTCATGGCGAGAGGAGAAGATCACCCGGACCAAGGAAGAGGCACTGCAGCTGATTCAGAGTGAGTGCCTGGATTTCTGTGTGTGTGTGTGTGTGTGTGTTATCACACAGAGAAAGTTCTCAGACAATCTGTTCTCATGGGAGAGTAAATGCTCAGATTTTGCTGTGTGTGTCTGTATGCATGCATGTGTGTCTCTTTGTTCTGATAATATCCTGAAAGTACAGAATGACCAATGTGTGTTTGTGTGTGTGTTAGAGTACATTGAGCAGATTAAATCTGGTGAGGAGAGATTCGAGGCTCTGGCGTCTAAGTACAGTGACTGCAGTTCTGCGAAGAACGAAGGAGATCTGGGTCTTTTTGGCAGAGGTAAGGTGGAATCATATGAAACTCAAGCACCATCCACAAACAGATGAGAACCCATTAGAACCCACATCATACACTATGTCACACCATGCAGGCAGAGTGACCGGAGTGGGCAGAGTGACTGGAGAGTGACTGGATTGTGACTGGAGTGGGCAGAGTGACTGGAGTGGGCAGAGTGACTGGAATGTGACTGGAGTGGGCAGAGTGACTGGAGTGGGCAGAGTGACTGGAGAGTGACTTGAGTGTGACTGGAGTGGGCAGAGTGACTGGAGAGTGACTGGGGTGGGCAGAGTGACTGGAGAGTGACTGGAGTGGGCAGAGTGACTGGAGAGTGACTGGAGAGTGACTGGAGTGGGCAGAGTGACTGGAGAGTGACTGGTTTTAATTATATCCACGATATGCTCTTCAGTATTGTGATACTGAGGTGCTGTACACTGTAGTATTATAAGAGTACTGCTGTCAAGGCTGACACAGTGCTCCCTAACTTACTTCTTTACTTCATCAGGAATTGACCAGACAGACATCAGGTTGTGCTCTGTTAAACCAAACGGTGTGTTTAGCAAGTGTTCAAGACTGAAGGGAGATATCCAATTGGCTGAGAGCAGTGTGGTTAGTTAGTGCTCTAAGATGAGTGGTGATATCTTATTGGCTGAGAGCAGTGTGGTTAGTTAGTGCTCTAAGATGAGTGGTGATATCTTATTGGCTGAGAGCAGTGTGGTTAGTTAGTGCTCTAAGATGAGTGGTGATATCTTATTGGCTTAGGGCACTGTCTTGGGAGGTGTTCTGCAGCAGTGATGATATTCACGTTACCAACTGTTAAAGACACAATAAGCTCCAACGCTAAATAGAAGAGGGCCTGTGTGTGTGTCCAGGAAGAGGAAACAATAAGCACAACCAAAAGGTTGTGACCAAACGCCCCTGACTCCAACCCCCTGTTAACCAGGACAGTTGGTATCCTCCCTGACTCCAACCCCCTGTTAACCAGGACAGTTGGTATCCTCCCTGACTTAAATCCCCCTGTTAACCAGGACAGTTGGTATCCTCCCTGACTTAAATCACCCTGTTAACCAGGACAGTTGGTATCCTCCCTGACTTAAATCCCCCTTCTTAATCCCAGAGATTCATGTTATAGTCACACCTGTCTTAGGGTCTTATGCTTTAGTCTCACCTGTCTCAGGTACTCATGTTACAGCCTCACCTGTCTCAGGTACTCATGTTACAGCCTCACCTGTCTCAGGTACTCATGTTATAGTCTCACCTGTCACAGGTACTCATGTTATACTCTTACCTGTCTCAGGTACTCATGTTACAGCCTCACCTGTCTCAGGTACTCATGTTATAGCCTCACCTGTCTCAGGTACTCATGTTATAGTCTCACCTGTCTCAGGTACTCATGTTATAGTCTCACCTGTCTCAGGTACTCATGTTACAGCCCCACCTGTCTCAGGTACTCATGTTATACTCTTACCTGTCTCAGGTACTCATGTTATAGTCTCACCTTTCTCAGGTACTCATGTTATAGCCTCACCTGTCTCAGGTACTCATGTTATACTCTTACCTGTCTCAAGTACTCATGTTACAGCCTCACCTGTCTCAGGTACTCATGTTATAGCCTCACCTGTCTCAGGTACTCATGTTAAAACCTCACCTGTCTCAGGTACTCATGTTATAGTCTCACCTGTCTCAGGTACTCATGTTATAACCTCACCTGTCTCAGGTACTCATGTTATAGTCTCACCTGTCACAGGTACTCATGTTATACTCTTACCTGTCTCAGGTACTCATGTTACAGCCTCACCTGTCTCAGGTACTCATGTTATAGCCTCACCTGTCTCAGGTACTCATGTTAAAGTCTCACCTGTCTCAGGTACTCATGTTATAGTCTCACCTGTCTCAGGTACTCATGTTATACTCTTACCTGTCATAGGTACTCGTGTTATAGCTTCACCTGTCTCATGGACTCATGTTATAGTCTCACCTGTCTCAGGTACTCATGTTATAGTCTCACCTGTCTCAGGTACTCATGTTACAGCCTCACCTGTCTCAGGTACTCATGTTATAACCTCACCTGTCTCAGGTACTCATGTTATAGTCTCACCTGTCACAGGTACTCATGTTATAGTCTCACCTGTCTCAGGTACTCATGTTACAGTCTCACCTGTCTCAGGTACTCATGTTATACTCTTACCTGTCATAGGTACTCGTGTTATAGCTTCACCTGTCTCAGGTACTCATGTTATAACCTCAACTGTCTCAGGTACTCATGTTAAAGTCTCACCTGTCTCAGGTACTCATGTTATAGTCTCACCTGTCTCAGGTACTCATGTTATACTCTTACCTGTCTCAGGTACTCATGTTATAGCTTCACCTGTCTCAGGTACTCATGTTATACTCTTACCTGTCTCAGGTACTCATGTTATAGTCTCACCTGTCTCAGGTATGGACCCTCCTGTCTGTCTTTTTCAGGTCAGATGCAGAAGCCGTTTGAGGATGCATCCTTCGCTCTCAAAGTTGGGGACATGAGTGGTCCTGTGTTCACTGACTCTGGTGTCCACATTATTCTACGCACTGGATAACAGAATGCCCCCCCCCCCCCCCCTGCTCCTACAGTCCATTCACCTCACTCGCTCATGTGATCCATAAACCCTCTCATGAATATGGCTGTTTCAGATACACTGCACGTTAGTTAACATTCACACAACCAATATCTAACATCTGCACAACATTCCCTTAGCATTCTGGCAGTGTTCTCTTTGGGTTTCCCTCTTCCTGCCCTCGTTTGAGTGCCTCTGTTTAAACCAATCACAGGGGAATAGTTACTGTATCATCCACTCCACCCTGGATTGTGGGATCAGGTTATGATATCATCGGCTCATGGCCCCACCCCTCGGGACGACATCATCAACCCACTACGACACGTCTGCAGTGTGGCTTACAATAAAGATATGATCAATGGGGATTTGTGATGTCGTGTGCATTTTTCATTAAGCAGCACTATTTAACTCTATGTCTGTGTGTGTGTGTGTGTGCGTGCGTGTGTGCGTGCGTGCGTGCGTGCGTGCGTGCATGCGTGCGTGTGTGCGCACGCAACGGGTCTTCTGTGTCGAATGTCTACCTCTAGATCCCTGAGAATGTTAGAGCAGCACATGGCTGAAGGTGGTGTTAGTGAGAATGTTAGAGCAGCACATGGCTGAAGGTGGTGTTGGCGGGCTGTTAGAGCAGCACATGGCTGAAGGTGGTGTTGGCGGGCTGTTAGAGCAGGCTGTGTAGAGAGGGTCGTCACAGCTGGCTCTCTGCCCAGAGGGCGGAGATGATGGAGAGGGTGGAGGAATGGAGAGAGGGGTCACACTTCCCTTTCTCCTTAGCAAAGCACAGACCACTGTGACCTTTTTTCTTTGATACTGCACACTACCGTCGATTGCCTGAGATGAGAGAAATGATGGCATTTGCACATTATGGGCCTGCAGGTCAGATCAGCTCTGGCTCAGACGCGTGGCAGGGGTGGCACTGTCGCCTGGATGGGTGGAGATACAGGTGGATCTGGCGCGGAGTCAGCAGCTATGTGAGGGGCCCAGATAAAGCTGACACAAATGGAACCTTGACACCGGTCAAGATGAAAACAGCTGATGTGCCCGAAGACAGTTTTTTTCCCAGTATTGCACACGGATGTTTTTGCAAACTCTCTGTTATCAGAACATAAGATAATTCTCTTTCTGTTTTGAGATGTTTGACACAGTAGCTGTAAATGAATTTATTGTTGCATTGTCCACAGAAAGAAGTTCATAGGTCAAAGGTACACCAGATGTCCGTCTGGTTTGTCTCAGATTGGTGCTATAATAACAGTCGGGTAAAATCATTTAATATTTAATATTTATTAATAAGTTTAATCTTTTTTGGGACCGCCATTCCTGTGGCTGGGATGGTTTTTGTCTCAGAGGTCTGGGTGCATGTATTCTGGCAGAAAACATTTCCTACACTGTATTAAACTACACCCACAGATGACTCACAATGAAACCCAACCCCTGTAACACGACCCCAAATGACCCAGAATCAACAAACAGCCCGCTGACCCGCCTCACCTCTCGGGTCCCACACACCACTATTATCCCAAACCCTATACATAGCCCTTATCCTTATTTTCACTGTACATGTTACCCTATACATAGCCCTTATCTTTATTCTCACTGTACATGTTACCCTATACATAACCCTTATCTCTTTATTCTCACTGGACATGTTACCCTATACATAGCCCTTATCTCTTTATTCTCACTGGACATGTTACCCTATACATAGCCCTTATCTTTATTCTCACTGTACATGTTACCCTATACATAACCCTTATCTTTATTCTCACTGGACATGTTACCCTATACATAGCCCTTATCCTTATTCTCACTGGACATGTTACCCTATACATAGCCCTTATCTTTATTCTCACTGGACATGTTACCCTATACATAGCCCTTATCTTTATTCTCACTGGACATGTTACCCTATACATAGCCCTTATCTTTATTCTCACTGGACATGTTACCCTATACATAGCCCTTATCTTTATTCTCACTGGACATGTTACCCTATACATAGCCCTTATCCTTATTCTCACTGGACATGTTACCCTATACATAACCCTTATCTCTTTATTCTCACTGGACATGTTACCCTATACATAGCCCTTATCTCTTTATTCTCACTGTACATGTTACCCTATACATAACCCTTATCTCTTTATTCTCACTGGACATGTTACCCTATACATAGCCCTTATCTCTTTATTCTCACTGCACATGTTACCCTATACATAGCCCTTATCCTTATTCTCACTGTACATGTTACCCTATACATAGCCCTTATCTTTATTTTCACTGGACATGTTACCCTATACATAACCCTTATCTTTATTCTCACTGGACATGTTACCCTATACATAGCCCTTATCTCTTTATTCTCACTGGACATGTTACCCTATACATAGCCCTTATCTTTATTCTCACTGGACATGTTACCCTATACATAGCCCTTATCCTTATTCTCACTGGACATGTTACCCTATACATAACCCTTATCTCTTTATTCTCACTGGACATGTTACCCTATACATAGCCCTTATCTCTTTATTCTCACTGGACATGTTACCCTATACATAGCCCTTATCTTTATTCTCACTGGACATGTTACCCTATACATAGCCCTTATCTCTTTATTCTCACTGGACATGTTACCCTATACATAGCCCTTATCCTTATTCTCACTGGACATGTTACCCTATACATAGCCCTTATCCTTATTCTCACTGGACATGTTACCCTATACATAGCCCTTATCTTTATTCTCACTGGACATGTTACCCTATACATAGCCCTTATCTTTATTCTCACTGTACATGTTACCCTATACATAGCCCTTATCCTTATTCTCACTGGACATGTTACCCTATACATAGCCCTTATCTTTATTCTCACTGGACATGTTACCCTATACATAGCCCTTATCTCTTTATTCTCACTGGACATGTTACCCTGTACATAGCCCTTATCCTTATTCTCACTGGACATGTTACCCTATACATAACCCTTATCTTTATTCTCACTGTACATGTTACCCTATACATAGCCCTTATCCTTATTCTCACTGGACATGTTACCCTATACATAGCCCTTATCTCTTTATTCTCACTGGACATGTTACCCTATACATAGCCCTTATCTCTTTATTCTCACTGGACATGTTACCCTATACATAGCCCTTATCCTTATTCTCACTGGACATGTTACCCTATACATAACCCTTATCTTTATTCTCACTGTACATGTTACCCTATACATAGCCCTTATCCTTATTCTCACTGGACATGTTACCCTATACATAACCCTTATCTTTATTCTCACTGTACATGTTACCCTATACATAGCCCTTATCTCTTTATTCTCACTGGACATGTTACCCTATACATAACCCTTATCTTTATTCTCACTGGACATGTTACCCTATACATAGCCCTTATCCTTATTCTCACTGTACATGTTACCATATACATAGCCCTTATCTTTATTCTCACTGGACATGTTACCCTATACATAGCCCTTATCTCTTTATTCTCACTGGACATGTTACCCTATACATAGCCCTTATCTCTTTATTCTCACTGGACATGTTACCCTATACATAGCCCTTATCCTTATTCTCACTGGACATGTTACCCTATACATAGCCCTTATCTTTATTCTCACTGGACATGTTACCCTATACATAGCCCTTATCTTTATTCTCACTGGACATGTTACCCTATACATAGCCCTTATCCTTATTCTCACTGTACATGTTACCCTATACATAGCCCTTATCCTTATTCTCACTGGACATGTTACCCTATACATAGCCCTTATCCTTATTCTCACTGGACATGTTACCCTATACATAGCCCTTATCTCTTTATTCTCACTGGACATGTTACCCTATACATAGCCCTTATCCTTATTCTCACTGGACATGTTACCCTATACATAACCCTTATCTTTATTCTCACTGTACATGTTACCCTATACATAGCCCTTATCCTTATTCTCACTGGACATGTTACCCTATACATAGCCCTTATCTCTTTATTCTCACTGGACATGTTACCCTATACATAGCCCTTATCCTTATTCTCACTGGACATGTTACCCTATACATAACCCTTATCTTTATTCTCACTGTACATGTTACCCTATACATAGCCCTTATCCTTATTCTCACTGGACATGTTACCCTATACATAACCCTTACTTTATTCTCACTGTACATGTTACCCTATACATAGCCCTTATCTCTTTATTCTCACTGGACATGTTACCCTATACATAACCCTTATCTTTATTCTCACTGGACATGTTACCCTATACATAGCCCTTATCCTTATTCTCACTGTACATGTTACCCTATACATAGCCCTTATCTTTATTCTCACTGGACATGTTACCCTATACATAGCCCTTATCTCTTTATTCTCACTGGACATGTTACCCTATACATAGCCCTTATCTCTTTATTCTCACTGGACATGTTACCCTATACATAGCCCTTATCCTTATTCTCACTGGACATGTTACCCTATACATAGCCCTTATCTTTATTCTCACTGGACATGTTACCCTATACATAGCCCTTATCTTTATTCTCACTGGACATGTTACCCTATACATAGCCCTTATCCTTATTCTCACTGTACATGTTACCCTATACATAGCCCTTATCCTTATTCTCACTGGACATGTTACCCTATACATAGCCCTTATCCTTATTCTCACTGGACATGTTACCCTATACATAGCCCTTATCTCTTTATTCTCACTGGACATGTTACCCTATACATAACCCTTATCTTTATTCTCACTGGACATGCTACCCTATACATAGCCCTTATCTATGTATCATTCGGCAACACAACATCTCGTTCCACTGTTATGTGGATGATACACAGTTATACCTCTCATTTAAACCACATGAACTGAACAATCTAACCACACTGCATTCCTGTTTATCCTGTGTCAAGGACTGGCAACTAACTTACAGTTTAATAGCAAAAAAACAGAGGTTTTGATCTTTGGTCCAGAGCATCACAAACTACACATACAGTCCTCCCTGGGTTCACTTAGCACTGATGTTTATGTCTGTGGCAAAGTACCTTGGGGTAACTTATTCTTTGAGCAGCATACCAGAAACATCAGCCAAACTTGTTTTTACCAATTAAGAAACATCTCCAGGATAAGACTCAATTTTAATGACACAGAAAAAGTCGTACATGCTTTTATATCATCACACCTGGAGTACTGTAACTCTCTCTTCACCTGCTTAAACGCCCACTCAGTCTCACAACTGCAACTTATCCAGAACTCAGCAGCCGGATCATTAACTAAATCTAGGAGGTCCTGTCATATCACCCCAGTTTTAACATCACTGCACTGGTTACCCATTGAGTTCAGAATACATTTCAAATTGCATTAATTACCTACAAGCCCATCCATGGTCTGGCTCCAGAGTATATTAAAGAGCTTTTAACCCCTTACAGCCCAGCCAGGCCCCTAAGATCAGCTAATCAAAAACTTTTAACTGTCCCGCTGACGAAACTGAAAACCGAGGGTGACCGTTCGTTTTCGATTACGGCCCCTTGTCTTTGGAACAGCCTTCAGTGTGAGATCGGCAGAGTCCGCTGCAGCCTTTAAGTGCCTCCTTAAAACTCAACTTTACGAGACGGCCTACACTGAACAATGCTCTCCCTCTTTATTACCTTTTATATTGGCTCTTTAAAGTACTAATCTGAGGTGTTTGATTTAATCTTATTTATTTCATTTGTTTTATCTTCAGTCCAAATTTAATTGTGCTTGTTTTAGTGTCATTGTGTTTGTAGTTTTATCAGCTCTTCCATATGTGTTGCACTTTTATCTGTTTAGAATTCTAGTTTGTTCTTTTATTGGCATTCTGTTTGTTTTACCTGAGATCATCGTGTTTGTGTATACCAGTGATTATTTCCTTTACTTTATTATTTCCTGATTTGTTTTATCAGTATTTTACTTCTTTATAAGGGTGCAGTGCTGGTTGCTTCTGATATTTTCTCTTGTTCCTAAACTGTCTAACAGGGGGGCTTATGCAGGCTTCTGATATTTTCTCTTGTTCCTAAACTGTCTAACAGGGGGGCTTATGCAGGCTTCTGATATTTTCTCTTGTTCCTAAACTGTCTAAGAGGGGGGCTTATGCGGGCTTCTGATATTTTTAATTTCATCATCATCATCATCATTTTCTGACGCTTCTCTGGAACTGGGTCGCGGTGGCAGCAGGCTGAGGACAGGAGCCCAGACATCCCTTTCCCCGGCTACATCCTCCGGCTCCTCCTGTTCCCAGGCCAGCCGAGATATATAATTCTCCCAACGTGTCCTGGGTCTTCCCGGGGGTCTCCTCCCAGTTGGTCGTGCCAAGAACACCTCCACAGGGAGGCGCCCAGGAGGCATCCTGACTAGGTGACCGAACCACCTCAACTGGCTCCTTTCAATGCAGAGGATCAGTGGCTCTACTCCAACTCCTCCCGGGTGTCCGAGCTCCTCACCCTATATATTTTTAATTCTTACTCTGTAAATCCTTTAACCTGGACAGCACTGGAAATTATTATTATTAGTAGTAGTAGTATCATTATCATCATTATCATCATTATCATCATCATCATTATTAGTATTAGTATTAGTATAAGTAACACTCAGGACAGAGAGGAAAACTGTATTTATTAAGGGCACAGTGATTGTCTGAAGTTGTACTGAAGAGCCTAGATGCTATATTTATGGTTACTTTTTTGTTTATGTAAACTGCCTGTAAAGCAGGCGGCTGTACTATGAAGCAAGGTAAGAGTAAGTAGTAAACCTCCTAATAGAAAAGCCCTATGGCTTCATTCTCCTAGCAAAACTACTTTACTACTTACTCTGAGTTAACTCAACCAGAAGTTACCGGGATAAGCCAGTTACCTCACTTTGTAGTACAGCCCTCAGAACTCTACAGCAGTGTATGTGATATTAACATACGATGAGGTCCAGTTACACTGCACAGCAGTGTATGTGATATTAACATACGATGAGGTCCAGTTACATTGCACAGCAGTGTATGTGATATTAACATACGATGAGGTCCAGTTACATTGCACAGCAGTGTATGTGATATTAACATACGATGAGGTCCAGTTACACTGCACAGCAGTGTATGTGTTATTACCATACGATGAGGTCCAGTTACACTGCACAGCAGTGTATGTGATATTAACATACGATGAGGTCCAGTTACACTGCACAGCAGTGTATGTGATATTAACATACGATGAGGTCCAGTTACACTGCACAGCAGTGTATGTGATATTAACATACGATGAGGTCCAGTTACATTGCACAGCAGTGTATGTGTTATTAACATACGATGAGGTCCAGTCATGTTGCACAGTAGTGTATGTGATATTAACATACGATGAGATCCAGTGATGCTGCTGTCACGTGACTGACACAGTCACATGACTCTCACAGGCCAGTCCTGGGAACTGTGTTTGTTAATAAACATGAGTGTGCTCACAGTCACTCAGGGTCACACAGTAAAACAGACTGAGGACATATGAGTAATGTCTGAAGACGAAGCACAGAGCCCAGTAACTGACACAATAAACAGATGTTTTTCATCATCACACACAAAATCAGCTCTCAGTTTAACTGTGGTGTCAGTCAGTAGTTCTATTGGAAAGCTATGGTGTCAGTCAGTAGTTGTCTAAAAGAAAGCTATGGTGTCAGTCAGTAGTTCTAAAAGAAAGCTATGGTGTCAGTCAGTAGTTGTCTAAAAGAAAGCTATGGTGTCAGTCAGTAGTTGTCTAAAAGAAAGCTATGGTGTCAGTCCGTAGTTGTCTAAAAGAAAGCTATGGTGTCCGTCAGTAGTTCTAAAAGAAAGCTATGGTGTCAGTCAGTAGTTGTCTAAAAGAAAGCTATGGTGTCAGGCAGTAGTTGTCTAAAAGAAAGCTATGGTGTCAGTCAGTAATTCTATTGGAAAGCTATTGTAGGTACAATTGCAGTCCTAACACAGGGACACCAAAAGATGTAGGTGTGATAGGATTAATAAATCAGTCTCATAACTCAGTCTCATATAATTTATTAACCATTAATTTCGGCGTTCAATATTTTATTAATTAAACAACTAAGATTAATGGGATAAGCTAGCTGTAACACTGTGCTACAGTCTTAGAGAGTATTGCATTACTAATGTATTACAATTACACTACTAAACCCATAACACTCATGAACAACCAGGTGAGTGAAGGTAATTGGGAGTGCTTTGATGGCAGAGGTTGGCATTCAGTGGATACTGCGGCAGAAACAGACAGTACAACAGTTTATTTCAAAGATACTATTTATTAACGTAATCAATACTACTTGACAAACTAATACTGATATGGTACAATCAATAATCAGCAGCAAATAGAATGATCAAAGGGTGAATGGTAACAAAATGGTAATGAGTCTATGTACAGGTATTCAGTGTAGGACTGAATGAGTGTTAGACCAGAGATGGGTGAGTGTGTGTGTGTTTGTGTGTGTGTGTGTGTGTGTGTGTGTGTGCGTGTGTGAGTGTGAGAGAGAGAGAGAGAGAGCACGTGTGTGTATGTGGGCGTGTGCCCAGCTGCGCACTGAAGAGAGAGGGAGGAGTTCTTTGGAGAGAGGCTGTGCGCATGTGCACAGAAAAGAGAGGGAGGAGCGAGGGAGAGAGGCTGTGTGCATGTGCACAGCAAGAGGTAGGCGTGGTATGAGGATTTAGTGCGCAAGCGTGTGTGCTAGGCACCAACTAGAGTGGGGGTGGCAACGAGAATCGCATGTGTGCGAGAGACCAAAGAATGTCTAACTTGAGAGCTAGTCTCAAGTAAGTAGGCCTCTCAAGATGCCTAAGTAAGATGCCGGTTGGCCCCCGTTTTTCCTGGCCAATTTGACCGTGTCTTTTCGTGTGTGTTCCGATAACTTCTTGTGTGTATTTTTCGTGGTATAGATTGTAAATCTTTATTTGTGTGTTTGTAATTTTCATTGTGTTAGGTCGTTGTTCGTTGTACATATTGTAAATAATTTTCGTGTGAACAGTTCGGGTAGGTGTAGGGGGTGTGAAGCCATTTTTGTTCGTTCTTCTTTTCTCCTGTTTTTCGTTAGGAGGTTAGGGAAGAATTCTGTATTTTCTTTTTCTTTTATTTGGGGAAGTAGTTTATTTAGTTTGGAAATTATAGATTATTTTGTTTGTTGTTTTGGCCGCGCTCACCCCCGACGCTCTTCACCACCACTTTTGTAAATAAATCACTTTTTGGACTATTCGCTGGCACAGGTCATCACTGGGAGTAGGGAAAGGGGAGTCACTTTTGTAAATAAATCACTTTTTGGACTGTATTCGCTGGCACGGGTCATCACTGGGAGTAGGGAAAGGGGAGTCACTTTTGTAAATAAATCACTTTTTGGACTGTATTCGCTGGCACGGGTCATCACTGGGAGTAGGGAAAGGGGAGTCACTTTTGTAAATAAATCACTTTTTGGACTGTATTCGCTGGCACAGGTCATCACTGGGAGTAGGGAAAGGGGAGTCACTTTTGTAAATAAATCACTTTTTGGACTGTATTCGCTGGCACAGGTCATCACTGGGAGTAGGGAAAGGGGAGTCACTTTTGTAAATAAATCACTTTTTGGACTGTATTCGCTGGCATGGGTCATCACTGGGAGTAGGGAAAGGGGAGTCACTTTTATGATATGCTCGGTAACCCCTAGGCTGGGCATAACAGCATATGTGTGTGTCTGTGTGTGTGTGTGTGTGTGTCTGTGTCTGTGTAGGTGTGGCTGTTTCTCAGTGTGTATAAAGGGTTTTGGAGTTAAGTGTGAGCAGAGGTGACTGTGTGTGTCTGTGTGTGTGTGTGTGTGTGTGTGTGTGTGTATCTGTGTCTGTGTAGGTGTGGCTGTTTCTCAGTGTGTATAAAGGGTTTTGGAGTGGAGTGTGAACAGAGGTGACTGTCTGTGTGTGTGTGGTGTGTGTGTGTGTGTGTGTGTGTGTAGGTGTGGCTGTTTCTCAGTGTGTACAAAGGGTTTTGGAGTGGAGTGTGAGCAGAGGTGACTGTGTGGTGTGTGTGTGTGGTGTGTGTGTGCGGTGTGTGTGTAGAGGGTTTTGGAGTTAAGTGTGAGCAGAGGTGACTGTGTGTGTGTGTTTATGTATATGAGTGTGTATGTGTGTGTGTGAGTGTGTGTGTAGAGGGTTTTGGAGTGGAGTGTGAACAGAGATCACTGTAACCCTATATAAGGGTTGTGGACATGTTAGATAAATTCCACAGAGGGGTGTAACAATGCACAAAGATACAGTTTATCTTTGTCATGCAGCGTGTTTACCTGTTCATAATAAGACTGCCCATATTAGGTAATCATTCACATGCTCCTCCTCTGATTTCAGATCAGTTTTTTTCTAACATAAATCCAAAGATTTTGACATCTTAAGCAAAAGCACAAATAACCATCTGCTCAAAAAATCAGATAACACAGCTTAGTCTCTGGCCAGAGCTGCTCAGGCGGCAAAACCAGTTTATTTCTTCATGAAAAGGCCTTGGGAAAAAAAAGAACAAAAAAGAGCCAGGTAACTGTGTCCGTGAGACACTCAGAAAGGATTTCCAGGAATCATATTCCACGTACTGGTGTCACCTGTTTACTGTGTTGTGATTGGCTGTTTCACCTGGTTGTGTTGTGATAGGCTGTTTCACCTGGCTTTGGAGTCATTTAATAATCAACCTGTAACCTGCCATTAAAGACTGATGAAGTCAGAGATCCAGGCTGAGCTGTGAGTTTCAGCGTCCAACAACACGGTCAAGGGACAGAGTAAGATTACAGCATGTGTTGTGATTGGTTTTTCACCCGACAGCAAAAAAGTTAATCATTCATGTCTGACCTGCTCAGCCCTTAAAGCATGTCTTTGCCTGTCTGATTTCAGCACACGGGAGCCAGACAGTCAAACATATCACACCAGTCCTTTGAGTTCTCCAGAACCACACCGACCAAACACAATGAATTTCCTCCCCCTGTTCTCTGCCGAGACATGGACACTGCTTCTGCTTCTACTGGGTCTCCTGGCTCTGTGAGTAATTTACTTTTATTCTCTTATTATATTTCTGTCTTTTACAGTGTGTTTCATGAAACTGACTACACTGACTCCAGCTTTAACTGATTTAAAGTTTATTTGGATAGAAATTGATCATTTATTCAAAGGCTAATACATTTGAACAAATGTGAAGGGTAGAACTATCAGGATGTGTCGTTAGTATGTCGGGGTAGAACTATCAGGATGTGTTGTCAGTATGTCGGGGTAGAACTATCAGGATGTGTTGTCAGTATGTCGGGGTAGAACTATCAGGATGTGTTGTCAGTATGTCGGGGTAGAACTATCAGGATGTGTCATTAGTATGTCGGGGTAGAACTATCAGGATGTGTCGTTAGTATGTCGGGGTAGAACTATCAGGATGTGTCGTTAGTATGTCGGGGTAGAACTATCAGGATGTGTTGTCAGTATGTCGGGGTAGAACTATCAGGATGTGTTGTCAGTATGTCGGGGTAGAACTATCAGGATGTGTCGTTAGTATGTCGGGGTAGAACTATCAGGATGTGTCATTAGTATGTCGGGGTAGAACTATCAGGATGTGTCGTTA
Organism: Chanos chanos; assembly: GCF_902362185.1. NCBI lineage: Eukaryota > Metazoa > Chordata > Actinopteri > Gonorynchiformes > Chanidae > Chanos > Chanos chanos. Next base: position 926,559 of record NC_044501.1, on the reverse strand, counting down.
GTAATCACATTGGTTTGTGTCTCGGGATTTGCTGTGTAACCTGCAGGTACGGATACTGGCCCCATGGACTGTTTAAAAAATTAGGAATTCCTGGTCCCACACCTATTCCGTTTCTGGGAACGATGTTGAACTATAAGAGGGTGAGTTACTGTTAATGGGCTGGAGATACGAAGGGACTTTTTTTAGATTTATTTCATTGTTGTCATGTGTAATGCCTCACTTTATTATGCAATTCACTTTTAGGGTTTCCAAAATTTTGACGTTGAATGTTTCCAGAAGTATGGGAAGATCTGGGGGTAAGTGTGTGAGGTTTGGGGTGTGTATCGAATCGGAGTCATAAAGTAGTCTTTCCGTTTACCCAGAAAATATAAAATATGACCTCATGTCACTCGAAACAAGGATTTTAAACCAACGTTTACAGTTTAACCTTTACTCTTGAAGTTTCTTGAAATCAGACTTTTTAGCCATGTATCCAAAATGTCTCTCAGTTCAATGAGATTTAAATATGTAGTTTACTGTCACTTAACTGGGATTTAAATGTTTAGATTGCTGTCAGTTAATTGGGATTGTAATTTTAATAACACTCTCAGTTAACAGAGATTTAAATGTGAAGATTGTAGTCAATTAATTGCGATTTTATTTTGTAGGTTACAGACAGTTAACTGGGATTTTAATTTATACATTACAGACAGTTAATTTGGGGTCTAATTTGTAGATTGCAGACAGTTAATGGGATTTTAATTTGTAGATTACAGACAGTTAATTTGGGGTCTAATTTGTAGATTACAAACAGTTAATTTGGGGTCTAATTTGTAAATCGCATGCACTCATTTCACATGAATCTGCTTCTGTCTCATGAGCCAAACTCAACAGTGAGGCAGAAATCTGAAGCCTTATTTCTCCTGTGTTTATTTGTTTATTGGTCCCGTGTTTGTTTGTTTGTCGAGTGTTGATCATGCTCTAGCGAGAAACACTGGCATTAATCAGCATGTTTTCTGTTTGTCATGTGTGATTGTTGTGATTGGCAGGATCTATGACGGCCGTCAGCCAGTTCTTTGCGTCATGGACAGAGACATCATCAAAACTGTGCTCATAAAAGAATGTTATTCCCTCTTTACCAACCGGAGGGTAAGACGCCTCACGCCTTTGAAAATCTTATCTTCCTGTATCACTGTAGTTTTCACCCTCACAACAGTTACTCACACTACACTTAGCCAACTAACCAGGACACCAATGCAGTTACTCTGTCCAATTCCAACATAAATCCAAAATTATAGTAATGTGTTTACAGTACGCCATCAGTTTAACCTCGCTGTGGATTACTCTTTTCATTAGTTTAACCTCATTGTGTTATTGTTTTCATCAGTTTAACTGCGCTGTGTTACTGTTTTCGTCAGTTTAAATTCGCTGTGTTATTGTTTTCGTCAGTTTAACCTCGCTGTGTTATTGTTTTCGGTAGTTTAACTGCGATGTGTTATTGTTTTCGGTCGAATTTCCATCTGAACGGACCGCTGTACGACGCTGTGTTATTGTTTTCATTTGTTTAAATTCGCTGTGTTATTGTTTTCGGTAGTTTAGTTTCACTGTATTATTGTTTTCGTCAGTTTAAAATCGCTGTGTTATTGTTTTCAGTAGAATTTCCGTCTGAACGGACCGCTGTACGACGCTGTGTCGTTGTTTTCATCAGTTTAAATTCGCTGTGTTATTGTTTTCATTTGTTTAAATTCGCTGTGTTATTGTTTTCGGTAGTTTAGTTTCACTGTATTATTGTTTTCTTCAGTTTAAAATCGCTGTGTTATTGTTTTCGGTAGAATTTCCGTCTGAACGGACCGCTGTACGACGCCGTGTCTATAGTAGAAGATGAAGACTGGCGGAGGATCCGAGGCATCCTGTCACCGTCGTTCACCACCGGACGGCTGAAAGAGGTATCCGTCACGTATCTCAGTGTCACACGGTTCTCTGCTTTGAGGTACCCGTCACGTGTCTCAGTGTCACACGGTTCTCTGCTTTCACACCTCATCTCAGTGTTAATGAATGAAAAGATCGAAAAGGAAAGACAGGAAACCTTTAAGCTCAGACAGTCAGAGCAGCAGATGGGGTAGAGAATTTAACCAGACCAGCCTGGTTTACGCTGTGAATAGGTTTCTGTGCGGTACCAGACCAGCCTGGTTTACACTGTGAATAGGTTTCTGTGCGGTACCAGACCAGCCTGGTTTACACTGTGAATAGGTTCCTGTGCAGTACCAGACCAGCCTGGTTTACACTGTGAATAGGTTCCTGTGAGGCTCTGCTCAGTGAGAGTGTAGGTGATGATTGTGCTGTTATGATGTACTACTCACTGGCTCATGCTCTGGTGGGTGTTAGTATATAAACATGTATGTATGTATAGTATGTAGAACATGTGAGTAACAGGGGAGGAAATCTTCAGGATGAGAAGTAAAACATGCTGCATCCTTACGAAGACAGATGCATGTGGTTGAGTCAGTCCCAGTCAAACATGGTGAAGTCCCTGACGCCTCTGGTGTAGGCCCTAACAAACACTAGTTATAGAGGACTGCCAGATATATGTTTGAAACACTGCCCTCTTCTGGGCCTTTTTTTTTATTGCAGTCAGAATGGGGGCAAAAATTAAACAGGGTTAGAGGCAGGGAAAGGATGACCACGGGGAAGTCATGTGTGATTTCTGTGTGTTGTCAGATGTTTGCGATCATGAAGAGGAACTCTAATACGTTAATTAAGACCCTGCAGAGGAACGCTGATCGGGGCGAAGCCGCTGATTTTAAAGAGTGAGTACACCTAAAAAAAGAGTGAGTACACCGAAAAAAAGGAAAAAAAGAGTGAGTACACCTAAAAAAAAGAGTGAGTACACCTAAAAAAAGGAAAAAAAGAGTGAGTACACATAAAAAAGGGGAAAAAAGAGTGAGTACACCGAAAAAAAGAGTGAGTACACCAAAAAAATAGGAAAAAAGAGTGAGTACGCCTAAAAAAACAGTGAGTACACCTAAAACAAAAAAAAAAAAAGTGAAACTTAGAAACTTCAGTCTGAATCTGAGAGTCTGTCGTCAGTGTGTGGTCAGTGTGGAGACACACACTGTAGACACACCCAGTTTGCAGGATGAATCCTCTTGTTTAGTCTTGTGTCTTGTTAAATGGTTCCAGACTCTTCGGGGCATACAGTATGGACGTGGTGACCAGCACAGCTTTCAGTGTTGACATCGATTCGCTCAACAACCCCAAAGACCCCTTCGTGAACAACATCAAGAAAATGCTCAAATTCGACTTTCTTAATCCACTCTTCCTCCTAGTTGGTAATGTGACTGAATCCATTAATTTAACATAGGTTCCTCCATGTTTGCATGAAAAACATCTGAAACCTATAGGAATGTTCCTGTTCTGCTTTCCTGACCTCTCTTTAGACAGGACACTTTTTTCTCATATCCCCCTGGGGTCCCAGTGCTCTAAGATGACGTTGTTTTGATGGAATTTCAGGTAGATTTAAAAGTGCTTTTTCTTTATTCTTTTCTTTTAGCATTCTTTCCCTTTCTTGCACCTCTTCTGGAAAAAATGGATTTTGCCTTTTTTCCGACGTCAGTGACTGACTTCTTCTATGCTGCTCTGCAGAAGATCAAGGCTGACCGAACTGCGAATGACCACACAGTATGTTTTACTCTCTGTTTCTGTGTGTGTGTGTGTGTTGTTGAGCACATGGTGGTGTTGTAGCTGACTGTTTAAACGTGTAAATAATAAAAAGGTGTTTTGACTCATTGACCTGTCTCTCCCTCCACAGAATCGGGTTGACTTCCTGCAGCTGATGGTGGATTCTCAGAAACAGGAGAAAGCAGGAGACAGTAAAGGAGAGGAAATAAACAAAGGTAGTGTTTGTGTATGTGAAAGTGTGTGTGAGTGTGTGTGTGTGAAAGAGTGTGTGTGTGTGTGTGTGTGTGTGTGTGTGTGTGTGTGTGAAAGAGTGTGTGTGTGTGTGTGTGTGTGTGTGTCTGTCTGTCTGTCTGGTAAAGGAGAGGAAATAAACAAGGGTAGTGTTTGTGTATGTGAAAGAGTGTGTGTGTGTGTGTGTCTGTGTGTGTGCGTGTGTGTGTATGTGAAAGAGTATGTGTGTCTGTGTCTGTGTGTGTGAGTGTGTCTGTGTGTGTGTGTGTATGTGAAAGAGTGTGTGTGTCTGTGTCTGTGTGTGTGTGTGTGTGTGAGTGTGTGTGTGGTAAAGGAGAGGAAATAAGTAAAGGTGGTGTTGGTGTATGTTAAAGGGCGCGTGTGTGTGTGTGGGTGTGTGTCTGTGTGTGTGTCTGTGTGTGTGTGTGTGGGTGTGGGTGTGTGCGTGTGAGTGTGCGTGTCTGTGTGTGTGTGTGTGGGTGTGTGTGTGTGTGTGTGTGTGTGTGGGTGTGTGGGTATGCGTGTGTGTGTATGTGTGTGTGTATGTGTGAGTGTGTCTGTGTGTGTGTGTGTGTGTGTGTGGTAAAGGAGAGGAAAGAAGTAAAGGTGGTGTTGGTGTATGTGAAAGGACGTGTGTGTCTCTCTGTAGGTCTGACAGATCATGAGATTCTGTCCCAGGCAATGATTTTCATATTTGCCGGCTATGAGACCAGCAGCAGCACTCTGACCTTCCTCTTCTACAATCTGGCCACAAACCCACACACCATAAAGAAACTTCAGGAGGAGATTGACCACACCTTCCCCAACAAGGTGATCTCTGAAACCAAAACCTAACCCTAACCCTAAACTACACCTTCCCTAACAAGGTGTTCTCTGAAAACTAACCCTAAACCACACCTTCCCCAACAAGGTGTTCTCTGAAAACTAACCCTAAACCATACCTTCCCCAACAAGGTGTTCTCTGAAAACCAAACCTAACCTAAACCAAAATGAAAGGCAAAAACCCAAAGGACCCTGACGATACACCTGACGAAATGCCAAACATCTGACATCAGAAAGACCTAAAGCAGTTAAAGAGCATCACCTGCTCATGTGTATCTTTGTGCTTTGTTTTTCGGACAGGCCCCTGTCGAGTATGACAAGCTGATGCAGATGGAGTATTTGGATGCTGCCTTGAATGAGTCTCTGAGGTTGTATCCTGTTGCCGCACGACTCGAGAGAGTCTGCAAGAAAACCGTGGAGATCAACGGGGTCACCATCCCCAAGGAAACAGTTGTCATGGTGCCCATCTTTGCCCTCCACAGAGACCCTGAAATCTGGACCAACCCAGAGGATTTCAACCCAGACAGGTAGATCACAAAATTGAAAACTTTGTTTCTTTCCTTTTGTGATCTGTCGTTCAAACGTGAAACTTGCAAAAGATATTGTAAAAAAAAAAAATATATATATATATATATATATATATATATATATACAAAGGCAGTCCCTTGCACTGATACCCTGCTCTGTTCCTTTACCTGTGTGTGTGTGTCAGGTTCAGTAAAGAAAACAAAGAGAGTATTGACCCGTACACATACATGCCTTTTGGGGCGGGGCCCAGGAACTGCATTGGGATGAGATTTGCCTTAGTGAGCATGAAGCTGGCCATCGTAGAGATATTACAGAGATTTGACATTCATGTCTGTCCTGAAACCAAGGTAAGCCACGCCTACTGCAACGCGACATTTCTAATGACTTCAGTAATGACTTAAGTAGTGATGATTTTAGTGATGACTTTAGTTATGATTTTAGTAATGTTGACTTTAGTGATGATGACTGCAGTGATGATGACTTTAGTGATGACTTTGGTAATGATGACTTTAGTAATGATAACTTTAGTGATGATGACGTAAGTAATGATTACTTTAGTGATGACTTCAGTAATGATGACTTTAGTAATGATGGCTTTAGTAATGATGACTTTAGTAATGATGGCTTTAGTAATGATGACTTTAGCGATGATGACTTTAGTAATAATGACTTTAGTGATGATGACCTTAATAATGACGACTTTAGTAATGATGACTTTAGTAATGATGACTTTAGTGATGACTTTAGTGATGATGACTTTAGTGATGATGACTTTAGTGACGACTTTAGTAATGACGACTTTAGTGATGACTTTAGTGATGATGACTTTAGTGATGATGACTTTAGTGACGACTTTAATAATGATGACTTTAGTGATGACTTTAGTGATGATGACTTTAGTGATGATGACTTCAGTAATGATGACTTTAGTAATGATGACTTTAGTGATGACTTTAGTAATGATGACTTTAGTAATGATGACTTTAGTTATGATGACTTTAGTGACTTTAGTAATGATGACTTTAGTGATGATGACTTTAGTGATGATGACTTTAGTAATGATGACTTTAGTAATGATGACTTTAATAATGATGACTTTAGTGATGATGACTTTAGTGATGATGAGTTTAATAATGATGACTTTAGTAATGATGACTTTAGTGATGACTTTAGTAATGATGCCTTTAGTAATGATGACTTTAGTAATGATGGCTTTAGTAATGATGACTTTAGTGATGATGACTTTAGTAATTATGACTTTAATAATGATGATTTTGGTAATGATGACTTTAGTAATGATGACTTTAGTGATGATGACTTTAGTAATCATGACTTTAGTAATGATGACTTTAATAATGATGAGTTTATTAATGATAACTTTAGTGATGATGAGTTTAATAATGATGACTTTAGTAATGATGACTTTAGTGATGATGACTTTAATAATGATGACTTTAGTAATGATGACTTTAGTGATGATGACTTTAGTAATGATGACTTTAGTAATGATGACTTTAGTGATGATGACTTTAGTAATGATGACTTTAATAATGATGACTTTAGTAATGATGACTTTAGTAATGATGACTTTAATAATGATGACTTTAGTAATGATGACTTTAGTGATGATGACTTTAGTGATGATGACTTTAGTAATCATGACTTTAGTAATCATGACTTTAGTGATGACCTCCTATTACATTGATTCTATGAAACTTTAAAAAGCCCCGTGTTTCACTTTTTCTGTTTGTAAATACGTCTGTTGCTAAATAAAGACTAAATATTTGGTGCTGCACAGGTCTAATGTACTCAAAGGTTTTTAATATTGTAAAGGATTTAATGCTGTAAAGGTATTTAATGCTATAAAGGTTTTTTCAGTGCTGTAAAATGCAACCAAAGAATTCACCCCGGGCAATGTTTTGTTTTTCTGTCCATCCTGTTAGGTTCCCCTGGAGCTGGATGTTCAGGGTCTGCTGGCTCCCAAACACCCCATTAAACTCAAACTGAGCCCTCGAACCACCTCCTCCCCATCAGAGAACAACCATGTGAAATCTTAGCATCCACAGTGTGGCCACATTCTACTACAGACATTGCACTCAGCTTCCTCTCCTCTGACTTCACCTGAGGAAAGGACCATCAGAGGACGTCAGCTGGGTTTTGTGTTTTTTGGGGATGGTTTTGAGTGATAAACAAGCACATTTTTATAACTCTTAAGAGAAGAAATCTGATTGGTGTTAAATGAAACATCAGTAAGAAAAATAATAAAAATTCTGCAGATACACACATTTTTGCTCATTCACGTTCACAGTCACACTCATTCAACTTTGCTTTCATGTCCATGTCCATGTCCATGTTCATATTCACCAATCAGCACATCTCAGATCACGCACACTGAGCACTGGTCCACTAATGAGACATTAAATAAATGAAAGACCTGTCCCCCCTCAAAAAAAAAAAAAAAAAAAAAAAGCTTGTGGCATATCAGTGTGTCCCAGAGAGGACACAGCACAAACCCACAACCCGATAGGGTCACAGAGAAAAGCAAATCCTCTTCAGAAATCAAACTCACAACCCAATAGGGTCACAGAGAAAAGCAAATCCTCTTCAGAAATCAAACTCACAACCCAATAGGGTCACAGAGAAAAGCAAGTCCTCTTCAGAAATCAGACTCACAACCCGATTACTCTATAGGGAGTTTAAACATGTTTAGATAACTGTGTTGAGTTTAAACATGTTTAGATTACTCTATGGGGCTGAAACTGCGTCGACATCAGTATTTTAAACCGACACATCTTTTTTTTATTTTGATGAATTTACCTTTTTGAATGCTGCAATTCATTATAGTGCTTCAATTCATTTTATCAAATGTTTTTTCTTCAATATCACTATGTCATTGCTGCTAGGACTTCCACTAATGACTGTTTTTTTATCGATTAATCTACCGACTGTTCGAGTCGAATAGTCAGTTACCACCGCTCTCTTCAGTCGTCACTCCTCACCTGATCGAACAAGTCAAAACGATGACTGCTTAACGAAGGCAGTGATTGGTCAGAGTTTTTTGTCAATCATATTCAAGTCGAGAACGTGCATAACTGTAGCCTATTACATTAGGTAACTTCTGCTCCGGGGGGGTGGGGGCTTATTGTCATAAGAGTCTAGGGTGCTGAACTAACAGAAGCTCATCTTGTCACCTGGGGTGAGTTCCTCATTAACTGAAGGACATTTGTTAACATCTTGCCTTGTTCATAGAGTAGATACAGACACACTGAATTGGACTAGTGAAGACAATATTGAGATACATCATAATTACAAATGTAAATGTGTCATACATGAACAGTAAGAGGATTGGTGTAAACGTGCGATTTATAAATAGACAGTGAGAGGACTGGTTTACACACGTGATTAACAGACAGTGAGAGGATTTGTTTACACTTGTGATTAAGAGAGAGTGAGAGGATTGGTTTACACATGTGATTAACAGACAGTGAGAGGATTGGTTTACACATGTGATCAACAAACAGTGAGGGGATTGGTTTACACATGTGACTAACAGAGAGTGAGGGGTATGGTTTACACATGTGATTAATAGACAGTGAGATGATTGGTTTACACATGTGATTAACAGACATTGAGAGGATTGGTTTACACATGTGATTAACAGAGAGTGAGATGATTGGTTTACACATGTGATTAATAGACAGTGAGAGGATTGGTTTACACATGTGATTAACAGAGAGTGAGATGATTGGTTTACACATGTGATTAACAGAGAGTGAGATGATTGGTTTACACATGTGATTAACAGAGAGTGAGATGATTGGTTTACACATGTGATTAATAGACAGTGAGAGGATTGGTTTACACATGTGATTAACAGAGAGTGAGATGATTGGTTTACACATGTGATTAACAGAGAGTGAGATGATTGGTTTACACATGTGATTAACAGAGAGTGAGATGATTGGTTTACACATGTGATTAATAGAGAGTGAGATGATTGGTTTACACATGTGATTAACAGACATTGAGAGGATTGGTTTACACATGTGATTAACAGACATTGAGAGGATTGGTTTACACATGTGATTAACAGACATTGAGAGCCTCTCTGTCTTCTGTGATCCCTTGTGTCCACGCTCTTAAGGCTGCAGTGACAAACTTAAAGAGGATTGAGGCGGTACGGGGTCTACCACAGGCTCTTAAACTTGTGACCACATTGCAATCTCAGTTGGATGAATGCTTCAAGACTGTCTTTGATCATCCTTCGGGTCATAAGGCCACCCTCCTGGATCCCCACTTTAAGAGCTTGCCCAAGTCACGCCTCAGAGTGGAACAGGCTGGAGTCAGATGTGCCTTCAGTCCATCAGAGTGGAACAGGCTGGAGTCAGATGTGCCTTCAGTCCATCAGAGTGGAACAGGCTGGAGTCAGATGTGCCTTCAGTCCATCAGAGTAGAGCAGGCTGGAGGCAGATGTGCCTTCAGTCCATCAGAGTGGAACAGGCTGGAGTCAGATGTGCCTTCAGTCCATCAGAGTGGAGCAGGCTGGAGGCAGATGTGCCTTCAGTCCATCAGAGTGGAACAGGCTGGAGTCAGATGTGCCTTCAGTCCATCAGAGTGGAGCAGGCTGGAGTCAGATGTGCCTTCAGTCCATCAGAGTGGAGCAGGCTGGAGGCAGATGTGCCTTCAGTCCATCAGAGTAGAGCAGGCTGGAGGCAGATGTGAGTAGAGGGTTGTATCATATGGATAATGTTTCTGGGGTACCTGGAGCTGCCGTTGGCAACCCATCCTCAGATGAGACCAGTGTGCAAAAAAGCCTCTTTTGGGGGGTTATGCATAACCTTTCAAAGCTAAAGGTCAAGTCAGCCTCACCTGGTGCTCTGACCTCCATCCACATAGGTGAGAGCTACTTAGCTGAGGCCAGCACAGAGTCACTGATCTGAGATCAGCAGTGACCATCTGGTCAACAGAGATGATGACACAGCCAGCTGTGACTCATGTGGCAGTGAAATACCTCACCTGTCCCCCAACAAATGTCTCGCCTGAGCGTCTGTTTAGCACAGCAGGAACTGTTCTGTCTCCCCATGGCTCCAGACTGCTCCCATGGCAATGTGGAGGAGCTTGTCTTTACAAAATACAACTTGGAGAAAATTAAATGCGAGTATGGTAGCAGAACATATATTCCTCCCAGTGAACTTTGGTTTTTCTTGTTCTAATTCGGACATTATGTGCTGAAAAAAAGGAGGAATATGAAAGATTATGTTACATAAATGCTTAAAAACAAAACAAAACAATTCAACAACAATAAAAAATAAAAAAAGGGGGGAAAAATGAATTTTGACTTCATTTTTGTTTGGGTTGTGTTTTGGCAGACAGTTGAGAAGCAACACAAAATAACACTGTAATAACAAGGTTACACCTGTCAGTTTATAATAGTATTGATAACTATACATCTTGCGCTGCTGTGCGCCGGCGCTGGGCGAAGGCCGATACCGTTGGTGGCACGACCAGGCTTTCAAGACAATTGCACAAAGTATCTGTAGGGCCACCACCAGCTGCCGGAGGTCAAAGCCCTCGAAACAAACCATCAGCTTCATCAGAGCTGGAGAGAATCCCAGGACAACACCCAAAGCAACATCAGGACTTCTGAACACTGCACAGGACTGGCAGCTGACAGTGGACTTGGGCAAGCAACTCAAGTGCCCTCAGCATGGGGCCAAGAGCTCCCCTAGACCTGACATCGCTCTGGTGTCAAAGGCAACAAAGAATGATGCCATGCTGGAGCTTAGCGTGCCACGGCAAGACCGCGTAGAGGAGGCCTTTGAGCAGGAGAGGAAGAAGTACGAGGGCCTAGTCAGCAACTGCCACAGACAAGGCTGGAAGGCAAGGTGCTTGCCTGTGGAGGTAGGGTGCAGAGGCTTTGGAGGGCAGTCCCTCTGTAGGACCTACGCTGCACTCCGCATCACAGGCGAGAGGAGGAGGAGGGCCATCTATGACAACACAGAGGCTGCAGAGAAAGCCTCCGGGTGGCTCTGGATCAAGAGACCGGATCCGTGGGAGAGTGCTGCTAGGGCACAAGCTGAGGCTTGATGAACCTCAGCTGGGTTACCTGAGTGAGGGTGTCTGAGGCTTGATGAACCTCAGCTGGGTCACCTGAGTGAGGGTGTCTGAAGCTTGATCAACCTCAGCTGGGTCAACTGAGTGAGGGTGTCTGAGGCTTGATGAACCTCAGCTGGGTCAACTGAGTGAGGGTGTCTGAGGCTTGATGAACCTCAGCTGGGTTACCTGAGTGAGGGTGTCTGATGTCCATAAGACCTGAAACACCCGATGACCTCTGATGATGTGCCCGAGCTTTGCATCAGAAGATGTTTCATTACAATATGTCGAATAAAACCTGTGTTCTGCCAGAGCTCTCAGTCAGGGGTTGATTAAGGTTTAGGTCTAGGCATACGGTACTTCAGAGAACAGTTTTTATTTGTAATGATTTTTTTGTTTATATTGTCCGTTCAGCATCCTCCAGTTAGGGTGGGTGGTAACGGGGTGGTAACAGTTAGGGTGGGTGGTAACGGGGTGGTAACAGTCAGGGTGGGTGGTAACGGGGTGGTAACAGTTAGGGTGGGTGGTAACAGGGTGGTAACAGTTAGGGTGGGTGGTAACGGGGTGGTAACAGTCAGGGTGGGTGGTAACGGGGTGGTAACAGTCAGGGTGGGTGGTAACGGGGTGGTAACAGTCAGGGTGGGTGGTAACGGGGTGGTAACAGTTAGGGTGGGTGGTAACAGGGTGGTCACAGTTAGGGTGGGTGGTAACAGGGTGGTAACAGTTAGGGTGGGTGGTAACGGGGTGGTAACAGTTAGGGTGGGTGGTAACGGGGTGGTAACAGTCAGGGTGGGTGGTAACAGGGTGGTCACAGTTAGGGTGGGTGGTAACGGGGTGCTCACAGTTAGGGTGGGTGGTAACGGGGTGCTCACAGTTAGGGTGGGTGGTAACAGTTAGGGTGGGTGGTAACAGGGTGGTAACAGTTAGGGTGGGTGGTAACAGGGTGGTAACAGTTAGGGTGGGTGGTAACGGGGTGGTAACAGTTAGGGTGGGTGGTAACGGGGTGCTCACAGTTAGGGTGGGTGGTAACGGGGTGGTAACAGTTAGGGTGGGTGGTAACGGGGTGGTCACAGTTAGGGTGGGTGGTAACGGGGTGGTAACAGTTAGGGTGGGTGGTAACAGTTAGGGTGGGTGGTAACGGGGTGGTAACAGTTAGGGTGGGTGGTAACAGGGTGGTAACAGTTAGGGTGGGTGGTAACGGGGTGGTAACAGTTAGGGTGGGTGGTAACGGGGTGGTAACAGTTAGGGTGGGTGGTAACGGGGTGGTCACAGTTAGGGTGGGTGGTAACGGGGTGGTAACAGTTAGGGTGGGTGGTAACGGGGTGGTAACAGTTAGGGTGGGTGGTAACGGGGTGGTAACAGTTAGGGTGGGTGGTAACAGTTAGGGTGGGTGGTAACGGGGTGGTAACAGTTAGGGTGGGTGGTAACAGGGTGCTCACAGTTAGGGTGGGTGGTAACGGGGTGGTAACAGTTAGGGTGGGTGGTAACAGGGTGCTCACAGTTAGGGTGGGTGGTAACGGGGTGGTAACAGTTAGGGTGGGTGGTAACAGTTAGGGTGGGTGGTAACAGGGTGGTAACAGTTAGGGTGGGTGGTAACGGGGTGGTAACAGTTAGGGTGGGTGGTAACAGTTAGGGTGGGTGTTAACGGGGTGGTAACAGTTAGGGTGGGTGGTAACGGGGTGGTAACAGTTAGGGTGGGTGGTAACAGGGTGGTAACAGTTAGGGTGGGTGGTAACGGGGTGGTAACAGTTAGGGTGGGTGGTAACGGGGTGCTCACAGTTAGGGTGGGTGGTAACGGGGTGCTCACAGTTAGGGTGGGTGGTAACGGGGTGGTAACAGTTAGGGTGGGTGGTAACAGGGTGGTAACAGTTAGGGTGGGGGGTAACGGGGTGGTAACAGTTAGGGTGGGTGGTAACGGGGTGGTCACAGTTAGGGTGGGTGGTAACGGGGTGCTCACAGTTAGGGTGGGTGGTAACAGTTAGGGTGGGGGGTAACAGGGTGGTAACAGTTAGGGTGGGTGGTAACGGGGTGGTAACAGTTAGGGTGGGTGGTAACAGGGTGGTCACAGTTAGGGTGGGTGGTAACGGGGTGGTAACAGTTAGGGTGGGTGGTAACGGGGTGGTCACAGTTAGGGTGGGTGGTAACGGGGTGCTCACAGTTAGGGTGGGTGGTAACAGTTAGGGTGGGGGGTAACGGGGTGGTAACAGTTAGGGTGGGTGGTAACAGGGTGGTAACAGTTAGGGTGGGTGGTAACGGGGTGGTAACAGTTAGGGTGGGTGGTAACGGGGTGGTAACAGTTAGGGTGGGTGGTAACAGTTAGGGTGGGTGGTAACAGGGTGGTCACAGTTAGGGTGGGTGGTAACGGGGTGGTAACAGTTAGGGTGGGTGGTAACAGTTAGGGTGGGTGGTAACAGGGTGGTAACAGTTAGGGTGGGTGGTAACGGGGTGGTAACAGTTAGGGTGGGTGGTAACAGGGTGGTAACAGTTAGGGTGGGGGGTAACGGGGTGGTAACAGTTAGGGTGGGTGGTAACGGGGTGGTCACAGTTAGGGTGGGTGGTAACGGGGTGCTCACAGTTAGGGTGGGTGGTAACAGTTAGGGTGGGGGGTAACAGGGTGGTAACAGTTAGGGTGGGTGGTAACGGGGTGGTAACAGTTAGGGTGGGTGGTAACAGGGTGGTCACAGTTAGGGTGGGTGGTAACGGGGTGGTAACAGTTAGGGTGGGTGGTAACGGGGTGGTAACAGTTAGGGTGGGTGGTAACAGGGTGGTAACAGTTAGGGTGGGTGGTAACGGGGTGGTCACAGTTAGGGTGGGTGGTAACAGTTAGGGTGGGTGGTAACAGGGTGGTCACAGTTAGGGTGGGTGGTAACAGGGTGGTAACAGTTAGGGTGGGTGGTAACAGGGTGGTAACAGTTAGGGTGGGTGGTAACGGGGTTCACAGCGCACACAGACGCTTATTAGTTCTGAGTATAGAATGATTTTCTTTTCAATGAGGTTTATGGTTATACATGTCTATGAAAAGTACAGGTTATGAAAAGTACAGACCCAGATTACATTGCTGTGTTCATAATTATTATAATAGTTTACTGAAGAACAGTTATATTAACACTTTAATATCCTAAAATGTGAAATGTAATAAAGACAAAAACAGGACTGTTACGTCTGTTTCTACTTTTATTCGAATACAAATAATTTTGCTGCCTCAACAAATACAGATACAAATACAAATACTGGGCTCTCTGCACATCCCTAGTAGGGAGCAGAGTGACCGTGTGATTACTGCAGCGTAGTAGGGACAAGAGTGACCGTGTGATTACTGCAGTGTAGTAGGGACCAGAGTGACCGTGTGATTACTGCAGTGTAGATGGGTCCAGAGTGACCGTGTGATTAATGCAGTGTAGTAGGGACCAGAGTGACCGTGTGATTACTGCAGCGTAGTAGGGACCAGAGTGACCGTGTGATTACTGCAGTGTAGATGGGACCAGAGTGACCGTGTGATTACTGCAGTGTAGTAGGGACCAGAGTGACCGTGAGATTACTGCAGTGTAGTAGGGACCAGAGTGACCGTGAGATTACTGCAGTGTAGTAGGGACCAGAGTGACCGTGAGATTACTGCAGTGTAGTAGGGACCAGAGTGACTGTGTGATTACTGCAGTGTAGATGGGACCAGAGTGACCGTGTGATTAATGCAGTGTAGTAGGGAGCAGAGTGACCGTGTGATTACTGCAGCGTAGTAGGGACCAGAGTGACTGTGTGATTACTGCAGTGTAGTAGGGACCAGAGTGACCGTGTGATTACTGCAGTGTAGTAGGGACCAGAGTGACCGTGTGATTACTGCAGCGTAGTAGGGACCAGAGTGACCGTGTGATTACTGCAGTGTAGTAGGGACCAGAGTGACCGTGTGATTACTGCAGTGTAGTAGGGAGCAGAGTGACCGTGTGATTACTGCAGTGTAGTAGGGACCAGAGTGACCGTGTGATTACTGCAGTGTAGTAGGGACCAGAGTGACCGTGTGATTAATGCAGTGTAGTAGGGAGCAGAGTGACCGTGTGATTAATGCAGTGTAGTAGGGAGCAGAGTGACCGTGTGATTACTGCAGTGTAGTAGGGACCAGAGTGACCGTGTGATTAATGCAGTGGAGTAGAGACCACTGCAGAAGAGTGACTGTAGGAGCCAAAATGATTATTTTGTTATTCCAGATTTTTTTATCATTTGGGTGTGCAGTGTCTCACACTACTTTTCGTGGAGTCAACCACACCTAGTGGCTGGAATGGATGGGCCACTGGAAGATAAAGCCAGGTGATGCTACCTGGAGGGTGTGGCCAGAGCAGGAAGAGACAGTCTTTGACCTCACATCCTCCTCAAGCCCAGGCTGCCACAGACACTGCTCCTGCTCTGTTTCAGTTCATCCTTAATTTACTTTAGCAATCCTCCTTTTCATTTCAGTTTTCAACTCCCGAGCATTGTGTATCATTTGTAATAAATATTTCTTTATTTTTTGGACAACATCCAAGGTCTCTGTGGACCTTGGACTATTTTGTATGTGGAGAGTCGGACGTTTTTGCTGAGCCACTTTAGTGGTTATCAATAGGAAAATAAATAACCACTACAGTGACAGCGTGAGAAATGCAGTGCAGTAGAGACCAGACTAACAGCGTGATAAATGCAGTGCAGTAGAGACCAGACTGAAAGTGTGATAAATGCAGTGCAGTAGAGACCAGATTGACAGTGTGATAAATGCAGTGCAGTAGAGACCAGACTGACAGTGTGATAAATGCAGTGCAGTAGAGACCAGACTGACAGTGTGATAAATGCAGTGCAGTAGAGACCAGATTGACAGTGTGATAAATGCAGTGCAGTAGAGACCAGATTGACAGTGTGAGAAATGCAGTGCAGTAGAGACCAGACTGACAGTGTGATAAATGCAGTGCAGTAGAGACCAGACTGACAGTGTGATAAATGCAGGGCAGTGGAGTATAGACCAAACTGACAGTGTGATAAATGCAGTGCAGTAGAGACTGGATTGACAGTGTGATAAATGCAGTGCAGTAGAGACCAGATTGACAGTGTGAGAAATGCAGTGCAGTATAGACCAGACTGACAGTGTGATAAATGCAGTGCAGTGGAGACCAGACTGACAGTGTGATAAATGCAGTGCAGTAGAGACCAGACTGACAGTGTGAGAAATGCAGTGCAGTAGAGACCAGACTGACAGTGTGATAAATGCAGTGCAGTGGAGACCAGACTGACAGTGTGAGAAATGCAGTGCAGTAGAGACCAGACTGACAGTGTGATAAATGCAGTGCAGTAGAGACCAGATTGACAGTGTGATAAATGCAGTGCAGTTGAGACCAGACTGACAGTGTGATAAATGCAGTGCAGTAGAGACCAGACTGACAGTGTGAGAAATGCAGTGCAGTAGAGACCAGACTGACAGTGTGATAAATGCAGTGCAGTAGAGACCAGACTGACAGTGTGATAAATGCAGTGCAGTAGAGACCAGACTGACAGTGTGAGAAATGCAGTGTAGTGAAGACCAGTCTGACAGTATGAGAAATGCAGTGCAGTAGAGACCAAAGCGATGCTGAATGGAGCACAGAGCTGTATTCAGTCATGAACAGACTTTCACAACTCTGCTGACCATTAAAAAAGTCTTTTCTTAACACCAAATGAACAGTTCTTTTCCCTCCCATAGACAGTCTGTGGACTGTTCCCATACGTCTAAAGACTGTTCCCATACGTCTAAAAACTGCTCCTGTGCCACCAAACTGGGACTAATGCGCTAACACGCGGTAACACGCACCAGCACGTGGTAACACATCGTAACGTGTGCCAAATGGACTCCTATTTAAGTACAACCCTTTGTCATGGAACTGTCTGTCAGTGGTGAACTAGATGCATCCGTCCAATAGAGATTCAGCCAGCAAATGTAGGTGTGGAGCAACGGGCCAATGACACGAGCTGTGTACAGTGAACAAATGAGCTCCACTCAGCCGTCTGGTGTTTCAACAGTGTCGAATGCTGTTTATGCCTGACACTCCAGAACATATCAAAACCATAACACAACCATAACATGACCCATCAGCACACAGTGTTCCATATCACGGTGGGGGAATTCCCGCCAACAACACGACGTAGTTCTACTTCACCAAACTCATGGAGTTTTCTTTCATTACACATTTTAACATAGTCTCCTTCAAGTCTGCTAATCACAACAGTCAGAAGTCTTTCATCTCCCACTGATCTCTCACCCAGCCACTGGGTATACTGGGTATCCAGAGGTTCCCAGCACCTCTATTCACACGGACTGGAAACTAGATCAGATTCAAAGACTTGTGGACTAGTATCTGTGACTTTGACATGTTTCTTCTTGTGTGATATGAGGCCACCTAAGTATTTGAAATCTTCTCCACATAAAGAACAGTGGTATGGCTTCTCTCCTGTGTGCATTCGCAGATGGGTTTTAAAAACATCTGCACGCCCAAATCTCTTGCCACAGTCTGAGCACTGATATGGCCTCTCTCCCGTGTGCGTTCTCATATGGAGACTCAGACCTGACGTTCGAACAAAACTCTTGCCACACTGGGAGCACTTGCACGGTCTCTCCCCAGTGTGCTTTCTCTGGTGAATCTTTAAGTGTCCTGATTCTGAGAAACCCTTCCCACAGACAGTGCAGAGATATGGCTTTTCCCCGGTGTGGGTTCTCTGGTGATTAATGAGGTGGGAGATCTGCCTAAACATTTTCCCACAGTGGGAACACTGGTGTGGCCTCTCTCCAGTGTGTGTCTTCATGTGACTCGTCACAGAGCCTATACGGGCGAATCTCCTCCCGCACTGCGTACACACGTAAGGTCTCTCACCCGAGTGAACCACCTGGTGTTTCTTCAGATTCTGAGCGGTGGAGAAGGCTTTCTGACACTGAGTGCAGGCGTGCGGCCTCTCGGCTGAGTGAACCACCTCGTGGGCTTTTAAACCTCCCAGAAACGTGAAGCTGCGACTGCAGCTCCGGCAGCGGTATGGCTTTTCCCCGCTGTGGGTCTTCTCATGACTCCTCAGGAACTGCAACGAGGGAAAACTCTTGCCGCACTGCGGACAGGGGAGGCACTCTTCACCGGTGTGTCGCCTTATGTGTATCTTCAGGTAATGGGATGTGGTGAAGCTCTTCCCACAGTGAGAGCAGAGATGTGTCTTTTCTCCTCTGGCTTTCCGTTCTTTCTGACTGCGTAGCTTAGATCCAGGACAGCCTCTCCTCGTCTGGAAGGCCACTTTTTTACTCTTTCCTGGGGAAAGACACGAAAATCTTTGATTAAAAAAGGTTTTTTTTCAAAAACGTGATTGTTCTGGCAAAAGCAATATTGTCAAATCTATGGACAGGTACTCAGTCTGGGTGTAAAAACACTGAATATACAGACAGGAAAACTAAATAAACTTGAAAATATCTTGGCAGCGTCAAAATCAGCCAGACGTTCTGGGAGAGTGTCTATAGAAACAGAATGAATGTTATGTTAGCTACTCCCTCTGGGCAATTACATGCAGACTGTTAATTAAGCCACAGCTGATGGTAAAAACATTGCGTTTTTTTACCGCTCACTGCAGTAAAAAAAACAAAATAAAGATACAAAACGGACACAGAAACAACTGTGACAATCACATACAATCTCACTGATCATATTCATGATCAAATGTTCATGATCAAATCGTGTGGGTGTGTCATGTGTTTCTCCCCCCCCCTGTAACCACACCTTGATCAGCTGAGTAGTGTTTTGTTTGGGCTGGGTATGAAATGAGTCTGACATAACCTCACAGAACCATGACACCTAAAGGAATGAACTCACCTGCATCTTCACCTTCATCACTTCCATTATAATCCTCATCTTCATCATCATCACCATCACCATCATCACCATCATTATCACCATCATCATCACAGTCCCAGTCTATGTCCACTCCCTCTTCTCTGTCTTCAACCTCTTCCGCCAATTCATCTTTCCCTGTTCCCCACTGGTTGACATGTGTTTTCCTCCTGCAGTCCACCAGTGGGACCGAGCAGGCCCTGACTGGGACATGCAGCTGGTCTCCCTCACACTCGTCCACTGTCTTCTCCTCTCTCTCACTGTAGTCCACACACACCGTCAGGTTGAGCTCCGCGTTGTGAAAGAGAGAGGATCGGGGTTTCTCTGCTCCTCTGTGTATCGTACTCTGTTCTCTGCCTGTCGAATCGGAGGCCGGAGACGCCATTTCGACATGAGTGCATTCAGAACCCGCTGACTCTGTGAGGTTCGGTCCATTTTCACTGGCAGGAGACAAACTGGACCTCTCCTGAGATTCCTGTAGACAGGAACAAAGGGCAGTATGGTGACATAATCTCACCAAAACATCACCAGTACCTGTTCTTAAACTCCCTGTCCCTGTCATGTTTGTCACTGACACAGACCGTGGTGAGTTTGGTAACGGACATGACTGGTCATGTCTGTCACTGACACAGACCGTGGTGAGTTTGGTAATGGACGTGACTGGTCATGTCTGTCACTGACACAGACCGTGGTGAGTTTGGTAATGGACGTGACTGGTCATGTTTGTCACTGACACAGACCGTGGTGAGTTTGGTAATGGACGTGACTGGTCATGTCTGTCACTGACACAGACCGTGGTGAGTTTGGTAATGGACGTGACTGGTCATGTTTGTCACTGACACAGACCGTGGTGAGTTAGGTAATGGACGTGACTGGTCATGTCTGTCACTGACACAGACCGTGGTGAGTTAGGTAATGGACGTGACTGGTCATGTCTGTCACTGACACAGACCGTGGTGAGTTTGGTAATGGACGTGACTGGTCATGTCTGTCACTGACACAGACCGTTGTGAGTTTGGTAATGGACGTGACTGGTCATGTCTGTCACTGACACAGACCGTGGTGAGTTTGGTAATGGACGTGACTGGTCATGTCTGTCACTGACACAGACCGTGGTGAGTTTGGTAATGGACGTGACTGGTCATGTTTGTCACTGACACAGACCGTGGTGAGTTTGGTAATGGACGTGACTGGTCATGTCTGTCACTGACACAGACCGTGGTGAGTTTGGTAATGGACGTGACTGGTCATGTCTGTCACTGACACAGACCGTGGTGAGTTTGGTAACGGACGTGACTGGTCATGTCTGTCACTGACACAGACCGTGGTGAGTTTGGTAATGGACGTGACTGGTCATGTTTGTCATAAAGCAGTTACTGCTTCAGGTATTAAAAACCAGTAACGGCAACTCTTCAGAGAGACTGTCCAGTACTGGTCGACCTGACCCTCCAGCAGTGGACATTCTGTGTCAAAGACTGTGTTAAAATGGCTGCATCAAAGTCAGACACGAGCATTCTCATAAGGTTTTTGCCTAACCCAAAGATGTTCAGAAACTCTCATTTAATCAATGTGATTCCTCAACAATAACTTCGAGACAGAAAGATGTGAAATAACACCTCTTTACGAACTCTAAAAGTAAACGCTAAAATGACACAGACCTTTCTCAGATCCTTTTCTTCTTCAGTCCGTAATTTCTCCTCCAGAGTGAAGACCTTCTCTCTCAGCACTGTGTTTTCTGCCTGGAGTCTCCTAACATTCTCCAGAAGGTTCTCTATGTCCTCCATGGACAGATCCGTCTCCACAGACTGTGTGAGAAAGGTCACGGGGCCGGAGCACAGCTGGAGGTCACCTCTCTGATTCACCTCCTCCTCCTCCTTACACCTCCTCTCTCTGAGGACCAAATCTGTCTCCATCTTCAGGGACATTCTCTCTGTGGGGAAGCAGGAAGCGTCAGGGAGGTTCTGTACACTGGATATTAAAGGCACGGCGGAAAATGGCGGCTGGCCCATCTCAGAGCAGAGACAAAAGATTTCATTTCATTTCATTTAGTGATTTCCTGAACAGTTTTTCTTAATCACTAAGCACAGTCAGGGCCGTGTAAAGGCCTTTGGTTGTTTATGCTTCTGTTTAAACTAACTGTCTTCTCTGTCCTTTGTATAATTATTATTATAAATTATGCTACTAGTTATACGCAGTTATTAAAGTGCTTAAAGAACACAATAATGTCTGTTATCACAGCCTAGCCGCATACTCCACGTGAAAGAGTCATCTGACCTTAGGGGTCACTCCTCTATCAGTCAGTAAAAATGAAATCTCAGAGAACAGCGTGATGCAGCAGTGCTGTGTTTTGATGCACGCCACATGCTAGATTCACTTACTTCACTATATGCCTCACGTTTTATTTTGGCTCAGGTTACAGGCAGAACTTTTAAACAAGCTGGTTTATCCTAACAGCAATAAACTCGACTGACAAAATCAGCAGAACTAAACATAGACAGACCATAAAACACACATTTTACATTTTAAATTTTACATTTTAAATACAAACAGACTAACGAAGGTCTTCCACGCCTTGTGCTAAAGTGCACTGGCTCTGCCTTGTTCGTTCATGCATTAAGGGTAGGGTGACCAGACACCCCTGTTTTCCAAGGACAGTCCCCGTTTTGGGTGACCTGTCCCCAGCTGGAGCTGTCCCCAAAAATGTCCCCGTTTTTAACTGTGAATTAAGAACAGAGCGTAAAGTAAGACAGGGCAGCAGAGCAGATGTCTCGCGTTGCACTTGTTTTGGCCAACAGAGGGCGCTGGCTGTTCGCTTCAGCAGTTTCAGATCACCCCTCTTCTACGACTAACCACGAGCTCACCTAGTTTCACAGAAAACTGCTGTGTAAAACTCGACCAGAAACTAAGTGTCATGTGTCCACAACATCACAAATGTGTTTTCAGGCCGGGAGGTAAACCAGGGTTAGAATCGGGGGCTGGGTTATGGGACCAGGTGACAGGTAGCTTCACTGTGTTAAGTCTCCAAACATCTCCCCTACCAACACGCACGTGCCTTCACTGTGTTAAGTCTCCAAACATCTCCCCTACCAACACGCACGTGCCTTCACTGTGTTAAGTCTCCAAACATCTCCCCTACCAACACGCACGTGCCTTCACTGTGTTAAGTCTCCAAACATCTCCCCTACCAACACGCACGTGCATCCACTGTGTTAAGTCTCCAAACATCTCCCCTACCAACACGCACGTGCCTTCACTGTGTTAAGTCTCCAAACATCTCCCCTACCAACACGCACGTGCATCCACTGTGTTAAGTCTCCAAACATCTCCCATACCAACACGCACGTGCATCCACTGTGTTAAGTCTCCAAACATCTCCCCTACCAACACGCACGTGCATCCACTGTGTTAAGTCTCCAAACATCTCCCCTACCAACACGCACGTGCCTTCACTGTGTTAAGTCTCCAAACATCTCCCCTACCAACACGCACGTGCCTTCACTGTGTTAAGTCTCCAAACATCTCCCCTACCAACACGCACGTGCATCCACTGTGTTAAGTCTCCAAACATCTCCCCTACCAACACGCACGTGCATCCACTGTGTTAAGTCTCCAAACATCTCCCCTACCAACACGCACGTGCCTTCACTGTGTTAAGTCTCCAAACATCTCCCATACCAACACGCACGTGCCTTCACTGTGTTAAGTCTCCAAACATCTCCCCTACCAACACGCACGTGCCTTCACTGTGTTAAGTCTCCAAACATCTCCCATACCAACACGCACGTGCATCCACTGTGTTAAGTCTCCAAACATCTCCCCTACCAACACGCACGTGCATCCACTGTGTTAAGTCTCCAAACATCTCCCCTACCAACACGCACGTGCCTTCACTGTGTTAAGTCTCCAAACATCTCCCATACCAACACGCACGTGCATCCACTGTGTTAAGTCTCCAAACATCTCCCCTACCAACACGCACGTGCCTTCACTGTGTTAAGTCTCCAAACATCTCCCCTACCAACACGCACGTGCATCCACTGTGTTAAGTCTCCAAACATCTCCCCTACCAACACGCACGTGCATCCACTGTGTTAAGTCTCCAAACATCTCCCCTACCAACACGCACGTGCATCCACTGTGCTAAGTCTCCAAACATCTCCCCTACCAACACGCACGTGCATCCACTGTGCTAAGTCTCCAAACATCTCCCCTACCAACACGCACGTGCATCCACTGTGTTTTATTGATGAGGCTCCTTCGGCAAACAGCACGAAAAACAACGACGAATCTCTATCGCCACCTAGTGAAACACAGAGGAACAACAACCTAAGAGGCCCTGCAGTCAAAACACAATCCATCAGACCAGCAAGGATCTATATAAACTATTAAATAAATTAACCTGGGGGGTGTTCCAGAGAGCAGGCTTAGTGAAAAGTCTGAGTTAGTTAACTCAGAGTAAGTAGTAAACCTCCTGAAAGAAGAGCCCTATGGCTTTGTTTTGCTAGGAGAATGAAGCCATAGGGCTCTTCCGTTAGGAGGTTTACTACTTACTCTGAGTTAACTAACTCAGAGTTTTTACCTAACCCACTTCCTGGAATACTCCCCTGAAATTAAAAAAAACAACAACAATAAACAAAACAAATACATATAAAACAACCTGATATTACCACTAAAACGTCATGGTAATTACTGTGGTAAAGTGCCGTTGTGTTACTGTTCTATTAGGGGGCAATTTCTGCTGGTAAATCCACGGTATATTTTACCATGTCATTTTTGATAGTCGTTGTAAACGTAGTTATACTAAATCCGGAACTGGGGTCAGTCCGCTTTAATCTCCACATTACGTGATCCAGGTTCATTGTGTGATGATTCGAGACGCAGCCCTGGGTAGGGAATGCATTTTTGCATAATACAACTTCGAAAATTCATGCCCAAGTGACCGAGCCAATGTGAGAGCACATCTGGGTTTTTTGGGGTTTTTTTCCTGAAATAAAAATAGCA
Source organism: Chanos chanos (assembly GCF_902362185.1). Classification (NCBI taxonomy): domain Eukaryota; kingdom Metazoa; phylum Chordata; class Actinopteri; order Gonorynchiformes; family Chanidae; genus Chanos; species Chanos chanos. The sequence continues at coordinate 902,374 of NC_044501.1, read as the reverse complement.
ACAAACTGTTATGAAATCTGATTGCTTAATGTTGTAATCCATTTACAACGTGATAAAATACATGTTGATTAACGAGCGTATTTTCTGACTGACACTCTGGCCTGACGTTATTGAGAGTTATACTGAACAAAGAGTTGCACACGATGCGAGTACTACAATGATGAATGAAATGTCCATCGACAGTTTTGCTGCGCAAACGCGCAATGCGACATGAACACTGTAGAGCGAACATAAAATGCTGTAGTTCTGATATGTAGGTCTACTGATGCATGAGTAAATACGCCTTAATACAAAAAAATTGTCACTGTTCCCTCGACCAATATGTACAATTCAGTCTGAACACCCTTAATCTCTGCACACAGCCAAAATTTACTTTGAAATGGAGACAACTAGCAAACAGCTGTAACAGACTCACCTTCCGAACGCTGCAGCTTCACCGAATGTCCTGTTGCACTTGTTTTAAAACTTACAAATTCACAACCGGCATGTTGTCAGATTCCTGGTGTAACCTCAAGCGTTGGCACTTGGGTGAAATAAAGAATTTAGTAGACGGAGTTGGAGAGAAGTCACAAACTTGGCTTCACTTTTCATTCACAGGAGAAGGTGAGGGAAATCTCGCGAGTGCACATGAATACACTTTGCAATCTACGGAAAGCCCCGAGGGGATAAAATACACACACTGCACTCTAATTCCCCTACAAAACGAAGTCTGTTACGATAGATAGATAGATAGATAGATAGATAGATAGATAGATAGATAGATAGATAGATAGATAGATAGATAGATAGATAGATAGCGAGCAGTCCTCAATACCAAGACGGCACGCCGCTTTACCGAGCTAAACACAAACATTAACTCCATATGCGAGGTACAATCAGACATCAGGGGCGGGGCGGAGCGGGTTGTCACAGCGCTTGTTAAAACTAAAGTAGCGGTAACTGTTAAGGGAAACTGTAAGGGATCTACAAACAGGACATTTCTAATCCCGTCTGAGACTGTCCGTCACAAATGGACAGTTTTGTTGGACACACTTATGAGTTTAGTAAGACACATTGGTGAAGAGAAACACACACACAGGTGTGAAGAGCGATCGCCAGGCTGAGGCTTCTGCAGAAAGTGTGTTCTTGTGTGGTCACATGTAAAATCATATATGTGCACAAAAATATCAGAAATGTAAACTCACTAAATTATTCTTGGTGAGTGTGCGTCACATTAATTCATTTAACAGTTTAATAATTTAAAAATACATGTAATGAATAAATTAATAAATCAATTAGCAAATTACATTGTAATTGTGATAGTTTTATCACTACAAACAAATAATAATTTATATCAAGTTACTGAGCACACGACAGGATCTTGTGGAACAAAGAGATAAAAATGTCAGAGTTTGAATTGGACTACTTTGTTTTCGAACTCTCTCAAGTAACCAATCAGGAGAGACCAGGCACCCCCTAAAATCCCAGGTAACCAATCAGGAGAGACCATACACCTCCTAAACCCCCAGGTAACCAATCAGAGACCAGGTACCTCTTAAAATTTAAAATATCAAAAAAAAGTAAAGAAAGCATAACAATTATCAGAGACTAAACCATGACAAAAATCAAACAAACACAAGTCGTTATGATCTTACCTCAACACTTTCCTCTGTTTGTGCCAGTGTTTCAGTATTTAGAAGAGGACAGTTTTAACAGTGTTTCAGTATTTAGGAGAGGACAGTTTTAACAGTGTTTCAGTATTTAGGAGTGTCCCTGTCCTTTACTGACA
>NC_044501.1:888106-895606 GCF_902362185.1 Chanos chanos | reverse complement strand
CAGACAGGTGATTCTGGGGGATGGGTGAATCTGACTGGGAGCTTGGTGAGACAGACATGTGATTCTGGGGGATGGGTGAATTTGACTGGGAGCTGGGTGAGACAGACAGGTGATTCTGATGGATGGGTGAATTTGACAGGGAGCTGGGTGAGACAGACAGGTGATTCTGGTGGATGGGTGAATTTGACTGGGAGCTGGGTGAGACAGACATGTGATTCTGGGGGATGGGTGAATTTGACTGGGAGCTGGGTGAGACAGACAGGTGATTCTGATGGATGGGTGAATTTGACTGGGAGCTGGGTGAGACAGACAGATGATTCTGGTGGATGGGTGAATTTGACTGACACGTGCACTGACCTGTAGCAGGTCCAGCAGGGCGACAGGTTGCAGAACTCCTTTGTAGTGCTCAAAGAGGTCGGGTTCAGGAATGCCAGGCTGCATCATCACATGGTACAGCACTGCCTCCAACATGCCCTTACTCACCGGCAAATTCAAACTCCCATCCACGATTCTCCAGGGTCTCGCCACAAAACACAGCCTGAGAACAACAGGGAGACAGACAGGGCACCACCCACACACACACACACGCAGAGACACACACACACACTCGCGCACACACATACACACACACACACGCAGAGACACACACACACGCACGCGCACACACACGCACACACACGCACACACACGCAGAGACACACACACGCACGCAGAGACACACACGCAGAGACACACACACACACACACATATGTCCAGTGTTAGAGAGAGAGCAATCACTTCACTACCAGAGAAAGACAGAGGTACAGGAAAGGTTTGTATTAAGTCTCTAACTGAACACACTCTTGTTCAGGGTCCTGTACAAAGTCTGGTCTTACCTCTGAAATCCGTCCACAAACACCATACCAAGAGAACCAGTAAACCCAGTACTGATCACAGTGAAGCGGAGAAATAATCTTACCCATCATTCCTCTGTTCTCCACTCAGGATTGCTTCTTCTGAAATTAAAAACAACGAGAAAACACAGTTAATTTTCACTGTCACTCATACACACCTGCGCACATACACACACACACACACACACACACACCTAAACAGTATTTACACTTCATATTCACAGTTTCAGACGCACTACACAAAAAAAACCTACATATCAGTTAAATATCAGCTAAATCTGAGACACACACACATTATGTCAATATTAAAGACAGGTCACAAGGTCATCTGAGACACACACACATTATGTCAATATTAAAGACAGGTCACAAGGTCATCTGAGACACACACACACATTATGTCAATATTAAAGACAGGTCACAAGCTCATCTGAGACACACACACATTATGTCAATATTAAAGACAGGTCACAAGGTCATCTGAGACACACACACATTATGTCAATATTAAAGACAGATCAAAAGGTCATCTGAGACACACACACATTATGTCAATATTAAAGACAGGTCACAAGGTCATCTGAGACACACACACATTATGTCAATATTAAAGACAGGTCACAAGGTCATCTGAGACACACACACATTATGTCAATATTAAAGAGAGGTCACTGGGTCATCTGAGACACACACACATTATGTCATAAAAGACAGTCTGAAAGACCAAGGTTCACGTGTCAGTGGAGAACAGAAGATCTGTCCCATGAATGTTTAGAGCAAATCCCACATGCCACACAAACGCTACACACACAAAATCAACAAGGTCCTCACTGAGCATGCTCAAGCCTGAGCAAAACACGCTGGTGGACACACACACACACACACACACACACACACACACACACACACCTTTGTCTGTGGTTTGGGAGAGCCTGACCCACACACACACACACACACACACACACACACACACACACACACACAGACACACACACACCTTTGTCTGTGGTTTGGGAGAGCCTGACCCACACACATACACACACACACAGACACACATACACACACACACACACACACACACACACACACACACACCTTTGTCGGTGGTTTGGGAGAGCCTGACCCACACACACACACACACACACACACATACACACACACACACACACAGACACACATACACACACACACAGACACACACACACCTTTGTCGGTGGTTTGGGAGATCCCTGTCTCCTGAGGTTCAGTCTCAGGGTCCATCTTCTTGTGCCTGTCTATCTCCGCCCCTTTACTCTCTGGCCCCGCCCCCTTTCTCTCTGACGTAGCTGTGTCTACATCTGCTAAGCATTCTTCCTCTGTCCTAGCTTCTCCCGTCTCCATGGCAACACCCTCCGCAGGGGTCACCACCATAACACGTGTGTCCCCAGGACACTTGTCTTTGCCGGAAAAATCGCCGGCAGCTGTGGCCTCACGCGTGTCCTCCACGACCCTCTCCGTGGTAGGCGTTTCCGTGGAGACCATGTCCGGAGCCAGGGCCTCTATGGTCAGTCTCTTCCTGGGCGGTGAGGCCTGTGTTTTGTGTGGGGTGTGGTCTCTCTTGCGGGTTATGCGCTGCATGCCTCTGTCGTGGGCTGAGTTGACCAGCATCCAGGCAGAGGCATGAGACACACACACCAGTCTCTGTGACTGGGCTCCCACCTCTACCAGTTCCTCTATGTCCACCAGGTCCTGTAACACACACACACACACACACACAGACACACACAGACACACACACACACAGACACAAACACAGACACATACAAACAACCACACACACACACACACACACACACACACACACAAACACACACACATACAGACACACACACAGACACAGACACACACACAGACACACACACAGACACACACAGACAACCACACACACACAGACACAAACACAAACACAAACACAAACACAAACACAAACACAAACACACACACACACACACACACACACACACACACACACACACACACACACACACACAGAGAAATACGCATTACAGGTTGGGTGTGTATTTTTGTAGTGTTGTGTGAATTGTATTAGTGTTGTGTGTATTGTATTGGTGGTGTGTGTTGTGTTGTGTGGTGTGTGTAGTTGTATTGTAAAGGTGTAGGCTGGTCTGACCTGTATGTATTGGTGGTGTGTGTTGTGTTGTGTTGTGTGGTGTGTGTAGTTGTATTGTAAAGGTGTAGGCTGGTCTGACCTGTATGTATTGGTGTGTGTAGTGTTGTGTTGTGTGGTGTGTGTAGTTGTATTGTAAAGGTGTAGGCTGGTCTGACCTGTATGTATTGGTGGTGTGTGTAGTGTTGTGTTGTGTGGTGTGTGTAGTTGTATTGTAAAGGTGTAGGCTGGTCTGACCTGTATGTATTGGTGGTGTGTGTTGTGTTGTGTGGTGTGTGTAGTTGTATTGTAAAGGTGTAGGCTGGTCTGACCTGTGTGTATTGGTGGTGTGTGTTGTGTTGTGTGGTGTGTGTAGTTGTATTGTAAAGGTGTAGGCTGGTCTGACCTGTTTGTATTGTGTGTGTTGCGTTGTGTTGTGTGGTATGTTTAGTTGTATTGTAAAGGTGTAGGCTGGTCTGACCTGTATGTATTGGTGGTGTGTGTTGTGTTGTGTGGTGTGTGTAGTTGTATTGTAAAGGTGTAGGCTGGTCTGACCTGTGTGTATTGGTGGTGTGTGTTGTGTTGTGTGGTGTGTGTAGTTGTATTGTAAAGGTGTAGGCTGGTCTGACCTGTATGTATTGGTGGTGTGTGTTGTGTTGTGTGGTGTGTGTAGTTGTATTGTAAAGGTGTAGGCTGGTCTGACCTGTATGTATTGGTGGTGTGTGTTGTGTTGTGTTGTGTGGTGTGTGTAGTTGTATTGTAAAGGTGTAGGTTGTTCTGACCTGTATGTATTGGTGTGTGTTGTGTTGTGTGGTGTGTGTAGTTGTATTGTAAAGGTGTAGGCTGGTCTGACCTGTATGTATTGGTGGTGTGTGTTGTGTTGTGTTGTGTGGTGTGTGTAGTTGTATTGTAAAGGTGTAGGCTGGTCTGACCTGTATGTATTGGTGGTGTGTGTTGTGTTGTGTTGTGTGGTGTGTGTAGTTGTATTGTAAAGGTGTAGGCTGGTCTGACCTGTATGTATTGGTGGTGTGTGTTGTGTTGTGTTGTGTGGTGTGTGTAGTTGTATTGTAAAGGTGTAGGCTGGTCTGACCTGTATGTATTGGTGGTGTGTGTTGTGTTGTGTGGTGTGTGTAGTTGTATTGTAAAGGTGTAGGCTGGTCTGACCTGTATGTATTGCTGTAAGGTTCTAGTCCGACTGGTCTGTAGTTCCTCCAGGTGTGAGAAATTTCGGCACAGTGCTGTCCTGTCCAGCCCAAACTGACCCTCTTTCTCCACACTGCTCCACATCTCCACCACAGCCTGCACATCCTCAGGGGTATACCCTAACCCCCTGACCTGCCTCTGGACCGAACCCATCTCACACACACCCCGCACCTGGTGCACACGCCTCAGCCATGCGGGCAGACACGAGGGCCCAGACATGGAGAGCGCTGACAGTGTACTGCCTGTTACAGAGGGAAAGAGAGAGACTGAAGAGTGTGTAAGAGTGTGTGTGTGTGTGTTTTATACTCGCTGTTCTCTGTGAAGAGTGTGTGTGTGTGTGAGTGTTTCATATTCAGACAGTGTACTGCCTGTTAGAGAGGGAAAGAGAGAGACTGAAGAGTGTGTAAGAGTGTGTGTGTGTGTTTTATACTTGCTGTTCTCTGTTAAAAGTGTGTAAGAGTGTGAGTGTGTGAGTGTTTCATACTCAGACAGTGTACTGCCTGTTAGAGAGGGAAAGAGAGAGACTGTGTGACTGATTCATTCTCACTGTTCATTCTCTCTCTGTGAAGAGTGTGTAAGAGTGTGTGTTTTATACTTGCTGTTCTCTGTGAAGAGCATGTATGTGTGTGTGTGTTTTATACTCACTGTTCTCTGTGAAGAGCGTGTATGGGTGGGTGTGTGTGTGTGAGTGTGTGTGTGTGTGTTGTACTCACTGTTCTCTGTGAGGAGCGTGTATGGGTGGGTGTGTGTGTGTGAGTGTGTGTGTGTGTTGTACTCACTGTTCTCTGTGAGGAGCGTGTATGGGTGGGGGTGTGTGTGTGTGTGTGGGTGTGTGGGTGTGTGCGTGTGCGTGTTGTACTCACTGTTCTCTGTGAGGAGCGTGTATGGGTGTGAGTGTGTGTGTGTGTGTTGTACTCACTGTTCTCTGTGAGGAGCGTGTATGGGTGGGTGTGTGTGTGTGAGTGTGTGTGTGTGTTATACTCACTGTTCTCTGTGAGGAGCGTGTATGGGTGGGTGTGTGTGTGTGAGTTTTATACTCACTGTTCTCTGTGAAGAGTGTGTGTGTGTGTGTATGTGTGTGTGCGTGTGGTACTCACTGTTCTCTGTGAAGAGTGTGTGTGTGTGTGTGAGTGTGTGTGTGTGTCATACTCACTGTTCTCTGTGAAGAGTGTGTGAGCGTCGGTATGACGGAGCTGGACATGCACAGTGCAGGAGTTGACTACGATGTTGTCATTGCTGTTTAGGTTGCGAATGTTCATGGCACCGGGCACACAGAAGCCCCTCATCAGGAGATAGTTAGTGTGAGACGCCTGAGAGGCCTTCACCTCAATCTGTCTCTTCACCCCACAGTCCAGACCATCATCTTCATCATTCAGCTCGCTAGTGAGACTGACACACACACACAAAACTACATTATACACACACACACACACACACACAAAACTACATTATACACACTCACACACACACACACACACACACACACACACACACACACACACACACACACACACACACAAAACTACATTATACACACACACACACACACACACACACAACTACATTATACACACTCACACACACACACACACACACACACACACACAAAACTACATTATACACACTCACACACACAAACACACACACAAAACTACATTATACACACACACACTCACACACACTCACACACACACACACACACACACACACACACACAAAACTACATTATACACACTCACACACACACAAACACACACAAAACTACATTATACACACTCACACTCACACACACACAAACACACACACAAAACTACATTATTCACACTCACACAAACACACACAAAACTACATTATACACACTCACACACACACATACACAAACAAAACTACATTATACACACTCACACATACACAAAACTACATTATACACACACACACACACACACACACACACACACACACACACACACAAAACTACATTATACACACACACAAAACTACATTATACACACTCACACATACACAAAACTACATTATACACACTCACACACACACATACACAAAACTACATTATACACACTCACTCACACACACAAAACTACATTATACACACCCACACACACACAAAACTACATTATACACACTCTCGCACACACACACACACACACACACAAAACTACATTATACACACTGCCTCACACACACACACAAAACTACATTATACACACACACACACACACAAAACTACGTTATACACACTCACACACACACAAACACACACAAAAAACTACGTTATACACACTCACTCAAACACACACACTAATAAACACAGAACTATGTTACAAACACTCCCTCACACACAAAAACATCTTATGCATACACAAGCAAAAGTACATTATACACATAAACACACACACTCAGATAAATACACTGTACACACACACACACACACACACACACACAGATAAATACACTGTACACACACACAGACAAACACACTGTACACACACAGTACGCAATACACACACAGAAGTACATTGTACACATGGAGAAATAATTATATGTGTGCATATAATACACGTTATACGCACACACCTCCACACAAATATACTCACACACACACACACACACACACACACACACACACACTGTAATCTTGATACATTTCCAGGTTCAGTGTTCAGAGGGCTGAGCTATAATTAGAGTTGTTTTTTTTACAGTTTTATATTATATTTCTGTTAACTAATTTACTTTATCTAATTCAGGTTATGGTTTTATGCAGTCTAATATTCACGGTATTAAGTGTAATTTATTGATACCAGTGGAAGCGCTGTGTCAGGATGTGTCAGTATCTGACAGGTTTACCTTTTAACAACCTCATTGTCCACTAGGTTACTGTCCACTACCACGATGTGTGGGGGAACAGACACATCCACCGACAGGAATCCTAAACTCATCAAACTGAGACAAGTCAAACAGGAGCCTCCAGACGCGTCCATGGGAAACAGGGTCATGCCCTCCCTGTCTGAGGTGCTGTCCTCCCCGTCTCTGTCCCCCTCCCTCTGAAACCAGATGGTGTTTGGGCGATCCCTCCCAGCACGCTGCTGCACACTCTTCAGGAAATCATAGACCTCATTACAGAGAGAGCTCGGGAAACGCCAGGTAAAGCGTCTGACAGGGGAGAAAGAGACAGAGAGACAGACAGAGAGAGAGCGAGAGAGAGGGAGGGAAAGAGACAGAGAGAGAGAGAGAGAGGG
>NC_044501.1:875606-878106 GCF_902362185.1 Chanos chanos | reverse complement strand
AGAGATCTATAGTACAGCCCTAACTGCTAAATGCTACATTCTGCTAGCTTATTTTAAGGTAAACTTGTGCATAACTACATAATATTTAAGACAAGACTAGACTGATTTAATGAATTAAAAACAATCATTTAATGAATATAGGAAAGTCTGTGTACTACCTGGCAGTCAGTTGACTCACCTGAGGGCAGTCAGTTGACTCACCTGAGGGTGTACATTAACTTGTCCTGTCTCTGTCGTCTCACATCTATGGTCTCCTCAGCTTCCTCACCTTCCTCTTCATCATTCTGTTTGTTACGTGGCCCTCGAACCACACCTGAGAAAAACAAACAACAACCTCATCATCATCAACAAGCTTGTCATCTCCATCAGTGCTCTGTGTGTGTGTGTGCATGTGTGTGTTACCTAGAGGTGAGTTGAGACAGACACACATCAGGTCGAACCAGTAGTTTTCAACATCCTGGGCGGAGCAGAAGGTGTAGCGCCGTCGGTCAAACGGGCGTGTCTCCACAGCCAGGTTATAGTGCGGTTCACAGGTGGTGGTGTCAGCGATGGTGGCGTGTCTCTTTACGTACACAAACACCTGAGTAGCAACACTACTGTTATTAATGACAACACCCCAACATCACAGCCTGAACACTACTGTTATTAATGACAACACCCCAACCCTCTCACTACTGAACACTACCGTTATTAATGACAACACCACAACCCTCTCACTACTGAACACTACTGTTATTAATGACAACACCCCAACATCACAGCCCTACCACTCCTGAACACTACTGTTATTAATGACAACACCCCAACCCTCTCACTACTGAACACTACCGTTATTAATGACAACACCACAGCCCTACCACGACTGAACACTACTGTTATTAATGACAACACCAAAGCCCTACCACTACTGAACACTACTGTTATTAATGACAACACCACAGCCCTCTCACTACTGAACACTACCATTATTAATGACAACACCACAGCCCTACCACTACTGAACACTACTGTTATTAATGACGACACCACAGCCCTATCACTACTGAACACTACCATTATTAATGACAACACCACAACCCTATCACTACTGAACACTACTGTTATTAATGACAACACCCCAACATCACAGCCCTCTCACTACTGAACACTACTGTTATTAATGACAACACCACAGCCCTACCACTACTGAACACTACTGTTATTAATGACAACACCACAACCCTCTCACTACTGAACACTACTGTTATTAATGACAACACCCCAACACCCCAACATCACAGCCCTACCACTACTGAACACTACTGTTATTAATGACAACACCCCAACACCACTATCTGTCACTGAATTTGCCAAAGACAGAGACTGAATAGTAGCCTTTTCCTATTAGAAACCCTCAGATAATGAATGCAGGTGTTGAGAATGAATGCACGAGTCAATAATGAATGCAGGTGTTGAGAATGAATGCAGGTGTTGAGAATGAATGGATGAACCTTAGGGGAAGTAAGGAGGTATGATAAGGTCATGAGGGGAAGCTGACCCCTACAGACCTGACTAAACTGGTCTAATTGTGCTGGCCAACATTCCTAGGAGGTTCTCTGTTTGACTAACACTCTCAGCAGTAGCCATGGAAACAGCCCAGGGCAGGTAAATATTCATTATCTAAATTATCTTTGGAATTCTGATACACAAATTAAAATGATAAAAATATCATGTGCAAAAAAATTATAAATATTACATAACATTTCATCATAACAATGATACACAAATTATAGACATGGGATTATGAGTGACACTAGGATAAAGTTAGACATGGGATTATGAGTGACACTAGGATAAAGTTAGACATGGGATTCTGAATGACACTAGGATAAGGTTAGACATGGGATTATGAGTGACACTAGGATAAGGTTAGACATAGGATTATGAGTCACACTAGGATAAGGTTAGACATGGGATTATGAGTGACACTAGGATAAGGTTACACATGGGATTATGAGTGACACTAGGATAAGGTTAGACATAGGATTATGAGTGACACTAGGATAAGGTTAGACATGGGATTATGAGTGACACTAGGATAAGGTTACACATGGGATTATGAGTGACACTAGGATAAGGTTAGACATAGGATTATGAGTGACACTAGGATAAAGTTAGACATGGGATTATGAGTGACACTAGGATAAGGTTAGACATGGGATTATGAGTGACACTAGGATAAGGTTAGACATAGGATTATGAGTCACACTAGGATAAGGTTAGACATGGGATTATGAGTGACACTAGGATAAGGTTACACATGGGATTATGAGTGACACTAGGATAAGGTTAGACATAGGATTATGAGTGACACTAGGATAAGGTTAGACATGGGATTATGAGTGACACTAGGATAAGGTTACACATGGGATTATGAGTGACACTAGGATAAGGTTAGACATAGGATTATGAGTGACACTAGGATAAAGTTAGACATGGGATTATGAGTGACACTAGGATA
>NC_044501.1:855606-865606 GCF_902362185.1 Chanos chanos | reverse complement strand
CAGTTCCAGCTCCTGACCTGGGTGCGGCGGGGCTCCCTCTCTCGGTAGGTTCTCCAGCCCCTAACCCGGGGGGGGAATTTTTTGGGGAGGGGCTCCCAGCCCTAGACCCAGGCACCACATGGACTGTGGTGCTGGGCCCAACCATCTCTAGGGCTGTGTCCGCTCCTGGGTCTCCTGTCTCTGCCACCCTGAATCCCCTGAATCCCCCTCTTCGAGCAGTGACTCCGAAGGCTCCATGGAGGGTGCGCCCTGTCCTGGTCAGCTCCCATGCTGACGCCCTGTCCTGTTCCCAAGGCCCTTTGCCCGACCCAGCTCAGCCCTCTAGCCGACGTCGAGGCTGTTTGAAGAGTCTGCTCCGTTCCTGTTCCTCTGCCGGTTTGGAAAGTCTGTTCCAGCCAACCCCTCACCTGCTCGGCCGCAGAGGGGGCCCGTCGGCTGCAGCACCTTTGGTCATCCCTCTGTGCGCCCCCCCCACCCACCCGGTCTGTTCTGGACTTTGTTTTTCTTTTGGGCCGTCTGGGAGCCGCCCCTTAAGGGGGGGGCTCTGTCACAACCTGCACCGCCATTTTGGACTTTTGGTTTGACATGTCTTTGTGCTCCTGTTCTCTGTCTGTCTCCGCCCCTCACCTGTACCTGTTTGTCTAATTATTGCCTTGTTAATTTTATCCAATCCTGTTTTGCCCTGTTTAGTTCTCCCTTGTATTTAAGTCCTAGTGCTTGTCTTTGTCTATCGTTGTTTGTGTTTTTTTGCACACTGTCATGCTGCACCTTTTGTTATCGGCTTTTGTTATTTGTTTGCACTGTATTATGGTCTTCATTTTAAGTAAAGCCTTCCGTTTTATCACCGTCAACCTTCGTGTCTTGCACTTGGGTCCTGCACCACACCACCAGCGTGACAGAAACAGACACAAAAATACAGGCACAGACACAAACAGAGAAACAGAAAAACAGACACAGAAAAACAGACAGAGAAACAAACAGAAAAACAGACACAGAAATACAGGCACAGACACAAACAGAGAAACAGACACAGAAACAAACAGAAAAACAGAGAAACAAACAGAAAAACAGGCACAGACACAAACTGCTGAACTGAGGGGGAAGGTCACATGTTTCAGCAGGTTAGTGCCTTTGTTTAGATTTGTCAAGAAATGTCTGTGTGTGTGTGTGTGTCTCACATGTAGATGCTCTCTATTATTCTCATGTTGCGAACGGCTTCGATGATCAGGTTCTTGCGTTTCAGGTTACGGTACGTCACGTGAGATTTCACACACATTTTTCCTTTCTTCTTATTCGATGAATTCTCTTTCGCCACTTTCAATTCCTAAAACAGGAAAAAAGAGCCATCATCCAGTTAGACTTTCCACAAAATCTTACACTTCAGTGGGGAAGACAAGGGCCACACAATCAGATTAATGTATAATCTGTCTATTACACCTGTCAAATTGTCAGATTACTGTCTAAACTGTCTATGACACCTCTCAGTCAGATTACTGTATAAACTGTCTAATATACCTCTCAGACAGTCAGATTACTGTATAAACTGTCTATTACAACTGTCAGACAGATTACTGTATAAACTGTCTGATATACCTCTCAGTCAGATTACTGTATAAACTGTCTATTACACCTGTCAATCAGATTACTGTATAAACTGTCTAATATACCTCTCAGACAGTCAGATTACTATATAAACTGTCTAATATACCTGTCAAATTGTCAGATTACTGTCTAAACTGTCTAGAATACCTGTCAGACAGTCCGATTACTGTATAATCTGTCTAATATACCTCTCAGATAGTCAGATTAAGATATAAACTGTCTATTACACCTGTCAGTCAGATTACTGTATAAACTGTCTATTACACCTGTCAGTCAGATTACTGTATAAACTGTCTATTACACCTGTCAGACAGATTACTGTATAATCTGTCTGAAGAGTCAACACTGTGTTGTCTTTAACCTGCTTAATAACTCTGCAGTCTCACATCAGGTCATGGATGAGCTTTTCTCCCATCGTTCAGCGTAACGTCAGGTTCAGCGTAATGTCAGGTTCAGCGTAACGTCAGGTTCAGTGTAACGTCAGGTTCAGTGTAACGTCAGGTTCAGTGTAACGTCAGGTTCAGTGTAACGTCAGGTTCAGCGTAACGTCAGGTTCAGCGTAACGTCAGGTTCAGTGTAACGTCAGGTTCAGCGTAACGTCAGGTTCACGTCAGGTTCAGCGTAACGTCAGGTTCAGCGTAACGTCAGGTTCAGCGTAACGTCAGGTTCAGCGTAACGTCAGGTTCACGTCAGGTTCAGTGTAACGTCAGGTTCAGCGAAACGTCAGGTTCACGTCAGGTTCAGCGTAACGTCAGGTTCAGCGTAACGTCAGGTTCAGCGTAACGTCAGGTTCAGTGTAACGTCAGGTTCAGCGTAACGTCAGGTTCAGCGTAACGTCAGGTTCAGTGTAACGTCAGGTTCAGCGAAACGTCAGGTTCACGTCAGGTTCAGTGTAGCGTCAGGTTCAGTGTAACGTCAGGTTCAGCGTAACGTCAGGTTCAGTGTAACGTCAGGTTCAGCGTAACGTCAGGTTCACGTCAGGTTCAGTGTAACGTCAGGTTCAGCGAAACGTCAGGTTCACGTCAGGTTCAGCGTAATGTCAGGTTCAGCGTAACGTCAGGTTCAGCGTAACGTCAGGTTCAGCGTAAAGTCAGGTTCAGTGTAACGTCAGGTTCAGCGTAACGTCAGGTTCAGCGTAACGTCAGGTTCAGTGTAACGTCAGGTTCAGCGAAACGTCAGGTTCACGTCAGGTTCAGTGTAGCGTCAGGTTCAGTGTAACGTCAGGTTCAGCGTAACGTCAGGTTCAGTGTAACGTCAGGTTCAGCGAAACGTCAGGTTCACGTCAGGTTCAGTGTAGCGTCAGGTTCAGTGTAACGTCAGGTTCAGTGTAACGTCAGGTTCAGCGTAACGTCAGGTTCAGCGTAACGTCAGGTTCAGCGTAACGTCAGGTTCAGCGTAACGTCAGGTTCACGTCAGGTTCAGTGTAACGTCAGGTTCAGTGTAACGTCAGGTTCAGCGTAACGTCAGGTTCAGCGTAACGTCAGGTTCAGTGTTAAGGACTTTGGACTATAAATGTTTTTCAGAGTAACTATAAATTAACTGGGTTCAGATTCTCAGATACATTTATGGCTATAGCTCAATGATATTAGTTTTCAGTCGAATATTCACAGTGACCCATTAACTGTAACTTATCTTCACCACTGACACAGTGTATCATACCTCTGTAACTTATCTATACCACTGACACAGTGTATCATACCTCTGTAACTTATATACACCACTGACACAGTGTATCATACCTCTGTAACTTATATACACCACTGACACAGTGTATCATACCTCTGTAACTTATCTATACCACTGACACAGTGTATCATACCTCTGTAACTTATCTACACCACTGACACAGTGTATCATACCTCTGTAACTTATCTACACCACTGACACAGTGTATCATACCTCTGTAACTTATCTTCACCACTGACACAGTGTATCATACCTCTGCAACTTATCTTCACCACTGACACAGTGTATCATACCTCTGTAACTTATCTATACCACTGACACAGTGTATCATACCTCTGTAACTTATCTATACCACTGACACAGTGTATCATACCTCTGTAACTTATCTTCACCACTGACACAGTGTATCATACCTCTGTAACTTATCTTCACCACTGACACAGTGTATCATACCTCTGTAACTTATCTTCACCACTGACACAGTGTATCATACCTCTGTAACTTATCTATACCACTGACACAGTGTATCATACCTCTGTAACTTATCTATACCACTGACACAGTGTATCATACCTCTGTAACTTATCTATACCACTGACACAGTGTATCATACCTCTGTAACTTATCTTCACCACTGACACAGTGTATCATACCTCTGTAACTTATCTTCACCACTGACACAGTGTATCATACCTCTGTAACTTATCTATACCACTGACACAGTGTATCATACCTCTGTAACTTATCTACACCACTGACACAGTGTATCATACCTCTGCAACTTATCTTCACCACTGACACAGTGTATCATACCTCTGTAACTTATCTATACCACTGACACAGTGTATCATACCTCTGTAACTTATCTATACCACTGACACAGTGTATCATACCTCTGTAACTTATCTTCACCACTGACACAGTGTATCATACCTCTGTAACTTATCTACACCACTGACACAGTGTATCATACCTCTGTAACTTATCTATACCACTGACACATTGTATCATACCTCTGTAACTTATCTATACCACTGACACAGTGTATCATACCTCTGTAACTTATCTTCACCACTGACACAGTGTATCATACCTCTGTAACTTATATACACCACTGACACAGTGTATCATACCTCTGTAACTTATCTATACCACTGACACAGTGTATCATACCTCTGTAACTTATCTACACCACTGACACAGTGTATCATACCTCTGTAACTTATCTATACCACTGACACATTGTATCATACCTCTGTAACTTATCTATACCACTGACACAGTGTATCATACCTCTGTAACTTATCTATACCACTGACACAGTGTATCATACCTCTGTAACTTATCTACACCACTGACACAGTGTATCATACCTCTGTAACTTATCTTCACCACTGACACAGTGTACCATACCTCTGTAACTTATCTACACCACTGACACAGTGTATCATACCTCTGTAACTTATCTATACCACTGACACAGTGTATCATACCTCTGTAACTTATCTATACCACTGACACAGTGTATCATACCTCTGCAACTTATTCACCACTGACACAGTGTATCATACCTCTGTAACTTATCTTCACCACTGACACAGTGTATCATACCTCTGTAACTTATCTTCACCACTGACACAGTGTATCATACCTCTGTAACTTATCTATACCACTGACACAGTGTATCATACCTCTGTAACTTATCTATACCACTGACACAGTGTATCATACCTCTGTAACTTATATACACCACTGACACAGTGTATCATACCTCTGTAACTTATCTATACCACTGACACAGTGTATCATACCTCTGTAACTTATCTTCACCACTGACACAGTGTATCATACCTCTGTAACTTATCTACACCACTGACACAGTGTATCATACCTCTGTAACTTATCTATACCACTGACACAGTGTATCATACCTCTGTAACTTATCTATACCACTGACACAGTGTATCATACCTCTGTAACTTATCTTCACCACTGACACAGTGTATCATACCTCTGCAACTTATCTTCACCACTGACACAGTGTATCATACCTCTGTAACTTATCTATACCACTGACACAGTGTATCATACCTCTGTAACTTATATACACCACTGACACAGTGTATCATACCTCTGTAACGTTTCTATACCACTGACACAGTGTATCATACCTCTGTAACTTATCTACACCACTGACACAGTGTATCATACCTCTGTAACTTATCTATACCACTGACACAGTGTATCATACCTCTGTAACTTATCTTCACCACTGACACAGTGTATCATACCTCTGTAACTTATCTTCACCACTGACACAGTGTATCATACCTCTGTAACTTATCTTCACCACTGACACAGTGTATCATACCTCTGTAACTTATCTATACCACTGACACAGTGTATCATACCTCTGCAACTTATATACACCACTGACACAGTGTATCATACCTCTGTAACTTATCTATACCACTGACACAGTGTATCATACCTCTGTAACTTATCTATACCACTGACACAGTGTATCATACCTCTGTAACTTATCTATACCACTGACACAGTGTATCATACCTCTGTAACTTATCTATACCACTGACACAGTGTATCATACCTCTGTAACTTATTTATACCACTGACACAGTGTATCATACCTCTGTAACTTATCTTCACCACTGACACAGTGTATCATACCTCTGTAACTTATCTTCACCACTGACACAGTGTATCATACCTCTGTAACTTATCTTCACCACTGACACAGTGTATCATACCTCTGTAACTTATCTTCACCACTGACACAGTGTATCATACCTCTGTAACTTATCTACACCACTGACACAGTGTATCATACCTCTGTAACTTATCTTCACCACTGACACAGTGTATCATACCTCTGTAACTTATCTTCACCACTGACACAGTGTATCATACCTCTGTAACTTATCTATACCACTGACACAGTGTATCATACCTCTGTAACTTATATACACCACTGACACAGTGTATCATACCTCTGTAACTTATATACACCACTGACACAATGTATCATACCTCTGTAACTTATCTTCACCACTGACACAGTGTATCATACCTCTGTAACTTATCTTCACCACTGACACAGTGTATCATACCTCTGTAACTTATCTTCACCACTGACACAGTGTATCATACCTCTGTAACTTATCTTCACCACTGACACAGTGTATCATACCTCTGCAACTTATCTTCACCACTGACACAGTGTATCATACCTCTGTAACTTATCTTCACCACTGACACAGTGTATCATACCTCTGTAACTTATCTATACCACTGACACAGTGTATCATACCTCTGTAACTTATATACACCACTGACACAGTGTATCATACCTCTGTAACTTATATACACCACTGACACAGTGTATCATACCTCTGTAACTTATATACACCACTGACACAGTGTATCATACCTCTGTAACTTATATACACCACTGACACAGTGTATCATACCTCTGTAACTTATCTATACCACTGACACAGTGTATCATACCTCTGCAACTTATCTTCACCACTGACACAGTGTATCATACCTCTGTAACTTATCTTCACCACTGACACAGTGTATCATACCTCTGTAACTTATCTATACCACTGACACATTGTATCATACCTCTGTAACTTATCTATACCACTGACACAGTGTATCATACCTCTGTAACTTATCTTCACCACTGACACAGTGTATCATACCTCTGTAACTTATCTATACCACTGACACAGTGTATCATACCTCTGTAACTTATCTTCACCACTGACACAGTGTATCATACCTCTGTAACTTATCTATACCACTGACACAGTGTATCATACCTCTGTAACTTATCTACACCACTGACACAGTGTATCATACCTCTGTAACTTATCTACACCACTGACACAGTGTATCATACCTCTGTAACTTATCTATACCACTGACACAGTGTATCATACCTCTGTAACTTATCTATACCACTGACACAGTGTATCATACCTCTGTAACTTATCTTCACCACTGACACAGTGTATCATACCTCTGTAACTTATCTACACCACTGACACAGTGTATCATACCTCTGTAACTTATCTTCACCACTGACACAGTGTATCATACCTCTGTAACTTATCTACACCACTGACACAGTGTATCATACCTCTGTAACTTATCTACACCACTGACACAGTGTATCATACCTCTGTAACTTATCTTCACCACTGACACAGTGTATCATACCTCTGTAACTTATATACACCACTGACACAGTGTATCATACCTCTGTAACTTATCTATACCACTGACACAGTGTATCATACCTCTGTAACTTATCTTCACCACTGACACAGTGTATCATACCTCTGTAACTTATCTATACCACTGACACAGTGTATCATACCTCTGTAACTTATCTTCACCACTGACACAGTGTATCATACCTCTGTAACTTATCTTCACCACTGACACAGTGTATCATACCTCTGTAACTTATCTACACCACTGACACAGTGTATCATACCTCTGT
Source organism: Chanos chanos (assembly GCF_902362185.1). Classification (NCBI taxonomy): domain Eukaryota; kingdom Metazoa; phylum Chordata; class Actinopteri; order Gonorynchiformes; family Chanidae; genus Chanos; species Chanos chanos. Next base: position 857,781 of record NC_044501.1, on the reverse strand, counting down.
AACTTATATACACCACTGACACAGTGTATCATACCTCTGTAACTTATCTATACCACTGACACAGTGTATCATACCTCTGTAACTTATCTTCACCACTGACACAGTGTATCATACCTCTGTAACTTATCTATACCACTGACACAGTGTATCATACCTCTGTAACTTATCTACACCACTGACACAGTGTATCATACCTCTGTAACTTATCTACACCACTGACACAGTGTATCATACCTCTGTAACTTATCTATACCACTGACACAGTGTATCATACCTCTGTAACTTATCTTCACCACTGACACAGTGTATCATACCTCTGTACTTATCTATACCACTGACACAGTGTATCATACCTCTGTAACTTATCTATACCACTGACACAGTGTATCATACCTCTGTAACTTATCTTCACCACTGACACAGTGTATCATACCTCTGTAACTTATCTTCACCACTGACACAGTGTATCATACCTCTGTAACTTATCTTCACCACTGACACAGTGTATCATACCTCTGTAACTTATCTTCACCACTGACACAGTGTATCATACCTCTGTAACTTATCTATACCACTGACACAGTGTATCATACCTCTGTAACTTATCTATACCACTGACACAGTGTATCATACCTCTGTAACTTATCTTCACCACTGACACAGTGTATCATACCTCTGTAACTTATCTTCACCACTGACACAGTGTATCATACCTCTGTAACTTATCTTCACCACTGACACAGTGTATCATACCTCTGTAACTTATCTATACCACTGACACAGTGTATCATACCTCTGCAACTTATTCACCACTGACACAGTGTATCATACCTCTGTAACTTATCTTCACCACTGACACAGTGTATCATACCTCTGTAACTTATCTATACCACTGACACAGTGTATCATACCTCTGTAACTTATCTTCACCACTGACACAGTGTATCATACCTCTGTAACTTATCTATACCACTGACACAGTGTATCATACCTCTGTAACTTATCTTCACCACTGACACAGTGTATCATACCTCTGTAACTTATCTACACCACTGACACAGTGTATCATACCTCTGTAACTTATATACACCACTGACACAGTGTATCATACCTCTGTAACTTATCTATACCACTGACACAGTGTATCATACCTCTGTAACTTATCTTCACCACTGACACAGTGTATCATACCTCTGTAACTTATCTATACCACTGACACAGTGTATCATACCTCTGTAACTTATCTTCACCACTGACACAGTGTATCATACCTCTGTAACTTATCTATACCACTGACACAGTGTATCATACCATACCTCTGGTTGGCTGCACACTTCTTCCACCATAGTCACAACCTCCTTGTCCATCTCTGATTGGTTCTCACTGAGGGGGTGGTTGGCTGAGGCATCTAGATTGTCCTGCAAATCTTCATTTTCCACCCCTTCCCTGATGTCTGGACCAATCAGCTTGCTTGGGGTTGGGGTCTTCTCTGAATGAAGCACATGAGGTTTAGTTTCCATAAAAACTGAACATGCCCCCCTATCCAATAAGTCTGTCAGGTAAAGATCACTATAGAATGTGTTTGTCAGGTAAAGATCACTATAGAATGTGTTTGTCAGGTAAAGATCATTATAGGATGTGTTTGTCAGGTAAAGATCATTATAGGATGTGTTTATCATTTAAAGATCATTATAGGATGTGTTTGTCAGGTAAAGATCATTACAGAATGTGTTTGTCAGGTAAAAATCATTATAGGATGTGTTTGTCAGGTAAAGATCATTATAGGATGTGTTTATCATTTAAAGATCATTATAGGATGTGTTTGTCAGGTAAAGATCATTACAGAATGTGTTTGTCAGGTAAAGATCATTATAGGATGTGTTTGTCAGGTAAAGATCATTACAGGATGTGTTTGTCAGGTAAAGATTATAGAATGTGTTTGTACCCATACACAGTGTGTGTGTGTGTGTGTGTGTGTGTGTGTGAGGCGTGTGTGATATGTATTGTCTACGATAATATCTTAATTGTTGTTTTAACGATGTGTGAGTTGACATTATTGAGTATGTCACTTAATTTGCAAAAACCAATCAAAATCACGCCATGAGAGTCCACGCATTCACTGCATCAAGTAACCGAGAAGGACAGAGTACTGCATGTGCACACTGAGAGTGCATA
>NC_044501.1:810606-850606 GCF_902362185.1 Chanos chanos | reverse complement strand
CGTTATGGGGATGATGTTATGGGGATGTGGTGATGATGTTATGGGGATGATGTGATGGGGATGTGGTGAGGATGTTAAGGGGATGTGGTGATGATGTTATGGGGATGATGTTATGGGGATGTGGTGATGATGTTATGGGGATGATGTGATGGGGATGTTATGGGGATGATGTGATGGGGATGTGGTGATGATGTGATGGGGATGATGTTATGGTGATGATGTTATGGTGATGATGTTATGGGGATGTGGTGATGATGTTATGGGGATGATGTGATGGGGATGATGTTATGGGGATGTGGTGATGATGTTATGGGGATGATGTGATGGGGATGTTATGGGGATGATGTTATGGGGATGTGGTGATGATGTTATGGGGATGTGGTGATGATGTTATGGGGATGTGGTGATGATGTGATGGGGATGTGGTGATGATGTTATGGTGATATTGTTATGGTGATGATGTTATGGGGATGTGATGAGGTCATTATGGGGATGTGGTGATGACGTTATGGGGATGTTATGGGGATGATGTTATGGGGATGTGGTGATGATGTGATGGGGATGTGGTGATGATGTGATGGGGATGTGGTGATGATGTTATGGTGATGATGTTATGGTGATGATGTTATGGTGACGTGGTGATGATGTTATGGGGATGATGTGATGGGGATGTGGTGAGGATGTTAAGGGGATGTTAAGGGGATGTTTGGAGAGCAGTACACTGGAGTGAGATCTGAGACGAACCTTTCTTGGTTTTGCAGGGCCCAGCATCAGGATTGAGCTCCTGCAGTGGTATGGTGACAATCTGGACCATCTTAGCAGCCTGCATATACTGATGAACCCGCCTAAAGGTCCCCTCATTAACACGCTGAGATGGAGAGACAGACAGACAGACAGACGGAGAGAGAGAGAGAGAGAGAGAGAGAGATGGAAAGACAGAGTGAGACAGAGAGAGAGAGTGTCAATCTACACCTGATGAATCAGTGTGCACAAAAACCCAAACATACACACAAAACTTACCAACATATCTCTGAGTTTGATTATGATCCCAGTTCTGTTAGGGAGCTGGGAAAGCAGGTTCGACGTGGACTCCATCAGAATATCATACTTACTCCTCCTGTGGAACACACACAGTCTCATACGTTACACGGACTACACACACAAAGTTCCATTTTTAACTACAGTTGAACACCAGTCTAGATTCATTTACAGTGGGGCAGCAGCAGTACTGGGCTATTTTGTGTGTACGTGTGTGTTTTGTGTTTTGCTGTGTAAATGTATGTGCATTTCTGTGTGTGAATAGGTTTGTGAGTGTGCGCGCGTGTGTGTGTGTGTGTGTGTGTGTATGAGTGTGTATAAGAGTGAGTGAGTATGTGTGTATGTGTGTGTGTGTGTGTGTGTGTATGAGTGTGTTTAAGTGTGTCTGAATGTAGGTGGGTGTGGGTGTGTGTATGTGCAGGTGTGTGTGTATGTGTGTGTGTGTGTGTGTGTGTATGAGTGTGTATAAGAGTGCGTGAGTATGTGTGTACAGGTGTGTGTGAGTGTATGTGTGTGTGTGTACCTGTCCACATGGAAGCGTTTCAGCAACAGGAGGATGGAGTACTGATTTCCTCCCGACGGTAATCGAATGACATGCGACTGCAGGGTGATCAGTCCGTTTCTGTCCAGACACTGACGCAGGTAATGCATCCTTCCAGCGTCAGTCCTAAGCCCCGCCAAAACCACCACAAAAGGTCACTTAGCACCAGTAAGTTCAGTAAACCCTCCTTATCTGCAAATTCGCTTTCCGCGGTTTCAGGTACCCGTGGTTAACCACGGTTTGAAAACATTAAATGAAAAATTCCAGAAATAAACAATTCATAGATTTTAAATTGCGTGCTGTTGTGAACAGTGAGATGATGTCATCTCGTGCCACCCTGCTCGGGACGTTAGCCATCTCTAGGTCCAGCGTGTCCATGCTATGCACGCTATCCGCTAAACTTTATCAAAGGTATGTACAGTACATACAGGAAAAACGCTACCCACTAATCTTTATCAAAGGTGTGTACAGTATGTACAGGAAAAAGCATATTATATATGGGGTGCGGTATTATCCGCGGTCTCAGGCATCTGCGAGGGGATTTGGAACATATCCCGCGTGGATAAGGGTAGACTACTGTAATCAAGTCATGTATCCTTCTAGTATCCATTTTGAGCCCAGCAAAAACAACAGGAAAAGGTCCCTTATCACCACCATTATTACAAACCACCACAGCTCACAGGTGCTATGACTCTCACAGTACCTCAGTAAGTGATACATTTATCTGTGTTAGTACCTGAGTAAGTGATATGTTTATCTGTGTTAGTACCTGAGTAAGTGATACATTTATCTGTGTTAGTACCCGAGTAAGTGATATATTTATCTGTGTTAGTACCTGAATCAGTGATATGCTTAACTGTGTTAGTACCTGAATGTGGAGTGTTTATCTGTGTTAGTACCTGAAGGTGGTGCGTTTATCTGTGTTAGTACCTGAGTCAGTGATACGTTTATCTGTGTTAGTACCTGAAGGTGGTGTGTTTATCTGTGTTAGTATCTGAAGGTGGTGCGTTTATCTGTGTTAGTACCTGAGTCAGTGATACGTTTATCTGTGTTAGTACCTCAAGGTGGTCTGTTTATCTGTGTTAGTATCTGAAGGTGGTGCGTTTATCTGTGTTAGTACCTGAGTCAGTGATATGTTTATCTGTGTTAGTACCTGAAGGTGGAGTGTTTATCTGTGTTAGTACCTGAAGGTGGTGCGTTTATCTGTGTTAGTACCTGAAGGTGGTGCGTTCATCTGTGTTAGTACCTGAGTCAGTGATACGTTTATCTGTGTTAGTACCTGAAGGTGGTCTGTTTATCTGTGTTAGTATCTGAAGGTGGTGCGTTTATCTGTGTTAGTACCTGAGTCAGTGATATGTTTATCTGTGTTAGTATCTGAAGGTGGAGTGTTTATCTGTGTTAGTACCTGAAGGTGGTCTGTTTATCTGTGTTAGTACCTGAAGGTGGTGCGTTTATCTGTGTTAGTACCTGAGTCAGTGATACGTTTATCTGTGTTAGTACCTGAAGGTGGTGTGTTGATCTGTGTTAGTATCTGAAGGTGGTGCGTTTATCTGTGTTAGTACCTGAGTCAGTGATATGTTTATCTGTGTTAGTACCTGAAGGTGGAGTGTTGATCTGTGTTAGTACCTGAAGGTGGAGTGTTTATCTGTGTTAGTACCTGAAGGTGGAGTGTTGATCTGTGTTAGTACCTGAAGGTGGTGTGTTGATCTGTGTTAGTACCTGAAGGTGGTGCATTTATCTGTGTTAGTACCTGAGTCAGTGATATGTTTATCTGTGTTAGTACCTGAAGGTGGTGTGTGGATCTGTGTTAGTACCTGAAGGTGGAGTGTTTATCTGTGTTAGTACCTGAAGGTGGTGTGTTGATCTGTGTTAGTACCTGAAGGTGGTGTGTTGATCTGTGTTAGTACCTGAAGGTGGTGCATTTATCTGTGTTAGTACCTGAGTCAGTGATATGTTTATCTGTGTTAGTACCTGAAGGTGGTGTGTTGATCTGTGTTAGTACCTGAAGGTGGTGCATTTATCTGTGTTAGTACCTGAAGGTGGTGTGTTTATCTGTGTTAGTACCTGAAGGTGGTGTGTTGATCTGTGTTAGTACCTGAGTCAGTGATATGTTTATCTGTGTTAGTACCTGAAGGTGGTGTGTTGATCTGTGTTAGTACCTGAAGGTGGTGTGTTTATATGTGTTAGTACCTGAGTCAGTGATACGTTTATCTGTGTTAGTACCTGAAGGTGGTGTGTGGATCTGTGTTAGTACCTGAAGGTGGTGTGTTGATCTGTGTTAGTACCTGAAGGTGGTGCGTTTATCTGTGTTAGTACCTGAAGGTGGTGTGTTGATCTGTGTTAGTACCTGAAGGTGGTGTGTTGATCTGTGTTAGTACCTGAAGGTGGTGCGTTTATCTGTGTTAGTACCTGAAGGTGGTGCGTTTATCTGTGTTAGTACCTGAAGGTGGTGTGTTGATCTGTGTTAGTACCTGAAGGTGGTGCGTTGATCTGTGTTAGTACCTGAAGGTGGTGCGTTTATCTGTGTTAGTACCTGAAGGTGGTGCGTTGATCTGTGTTAGTACCTGAAGGTGGTGTGCTGATCTGTGTTAGTACCTGAAGGTGGTGCGTTGATCTGTGTTAGTACCTGAAGGTGGTGCGTTGATCTATGTTAGTACCTGAAGGTGGTGCGTTTATCTGTGTTAGTACCTGAAGGTGGTGTGTTGATTTGTGTTAGTATCTGAAGGTGGTGCGTTTATCTGTGTTAGTACCTGAAGGTGGTGCGTTGATCTGTGTTAGTACCTGAAGGTGGTGCGTTGATCTGTGTTAGTATCTGAAGGTGGAGCGTTGATCTGTGTTAGTACCTGAAGGTGGTGCGTTGATCTGTGTTAGTACCTGAAGGTGGTGCGTTGATCTGTGTTAGTACCTGAAGGTGGTGCGTTGATCTGTGTTTGTACCTGAAGGTGGTGTGTTGATCTGTGTTAGTACCTGAAGGTGGTGTGTTGATCTGTGTTAGTACCTGAAGGTGGTGCGTTGATCTGTGTTAGTACCTGAAGGTGGTGCGTTTATCTGTGTTAGTACCTGAAGGTGGTGCGTTGATCTGTGTTAGTACCTGAAGGTGGTGTGCTGATCTGTGTTAGTACCTGAAGGTGGTGTGTTGATCTGTGTTAGTACCTGAAGGTGGTGCGTTGATCTATGTTAGTACCTGAAGGTGGTGCGTTTATCTGTGTTAGTACCTGAAGGTGGTGTGTTGATTTGTGTTAGTATCTGAAGGTGGTGCGTTTATCTGTGTTAGTACCTGAAGGTGGTGCGTTGATCTGTGTTAGTACCTGAAGGTGGTCTGTTTATCTGTGTTAGTATCTGAAGGTGGTGTGTTGATCTGTGTTAGTACCTGAAGGTGGTGTGTTGATCTGTGTTAGTATCTGAAGGTGGAGCGTTGATCTGTGTTAGTACCTGAAGGTGGTGTGTTGATCTGTGTTAGTACCTGAAGGTGGTGCGTTGATCTGTGTTAGCACCTGAAGGTGGTGTGTTGATCTGTGTTAGTACCTGAAGGTGGTGTGTTGATCTGTGTTAGTACCTGAAGGTGGTGTGTAAGTCCCTCTGCACCTCGCCTTGCCAGCGGGCTCGGCCCACTCTCTCCAGCATGCAGTAGGAATGATCAGACAACTTCAGCTCAGGGTTTCCCTCAGGTCCAATCAGACAGCGATATCTCATGACCTGAGACGCCACCAGGACCAGCTTCTCCCCCCACCTACAACACAGCAACAAAAGTCCCGTCTTCCCTCTCTCACCTGCGCAAGAATTCAACACGCTGTAGAACGCTGCTGCACTGTTTAACGCTGTTTAACGCTGTTTAACGCTGTGGGAGGCCGCTGTGTGTCTCACAGGTCACATAGGACTTGCTGATTTCTGTAGCACTGCTCAATAGGTGCAGACATGTTTACAAACACAAACAGTGGTGTAGGGCGGTGATGAGATGTTTAAAGTGGTGCAGAGTGTTACAGAGTGGTGAAGAGTGGTGTAGGGTGGTGTAGGGTGGTATAGTGTAGTGTAAAGTGGATTAGGGTGGTGTAAGGTAGTGTAGGGTGGAGTAGGGTGGTGTAGAGTGGATTAGGGTGGTGTAAGGTAGTGTAGGGTGGTGTAAGGTAGTGTAGGGTGGTGTAAGGTAGTGTAGAGTGGATTAGGGTGGTGTAAGGTAGTGTAGGGTGGTGTAAGGTAGTGTAGGGTGGTGTAGGGTGGTGTAGTGTAGTGTAGGGTGGTGTAAGGTAGTGTAGGGTGGTGTAAGGTAGTGTAAAGTGGATTAGGGTGGTGTAGGGTGGTGTAAGGTAGTGTAGGGTGGAGTAGAGTGGATTAGGGTGGTGTAAGGTAGTGTAGGGTGGTGTAGTGTAGTGTAGGGTGGTGTAAGGTAGTGTAGGGTGGAGTAGAGTGGTGTAGAGTGGATTAGGGTGGTGTAAGGTAGTGTAGGGTGGTGTAGGGTGGAGTAGAGTGGTGTAAAGTAGTGTAGGGTGGTGTAAGGTAGTGTAGAGTGGATTAGGGTGGTGTAAAGTAGTGTAGGGTGGTGTAAGGTAGTGTAGGGTAGTGTAGGGTGGTGTAAGGTAGTGTAGGGTAGTGTAGGGTGGTATAGGGTGGTGTAAGGTAGTGTAGGGTGGTATAGGGTGGTGTAGAGTGGTGTAAGGTAGTGTAGGGTGGTGTAAGGTGGTGTAGGGTGGTGTAAGGTAGTGTAGGGTGGTGTAAGGTGGTGTAAGGTAGTGTAGGGTGGTGTAGAGTGGTGTAAGGTAGTGTAGGGTGGTGTAAGGTAGTGTAGGGTAGTGTAGGGTGGTGTAGGGTGGTGTAAGGTAGTGTAGGGTGGTGTAGGGTGGTGTAAGGTGGTGTAAGGTAGTGTAGGGTGGTGTAGAGTGGTGTAAGGTAGTGTAGGGTGGTGTAAGGTAGTGTAGGGTGGTGTAAGGTAGTGTAGGGTAGTGTAGGGTGGTTTAAGGTAGTGTAGGGTGGTGTAGGGTGGTGTAAGGTGGTGTAAGGTAGTGTAGGGTGGTGTAAGGTAGTGTAGGGTGGTGTAAGGTAGTGCAAGGTGGTGTAAGGTAGTGTAGGGTGGTGTAGGGTGGTGTAAGGTAGTGCAGGGTGGTGTAGGGTAGTGTAGGGTGGTGTAGGGTGGTGTACGGTAGTGTAAGGTGGTGTAGGGTGGTGTAGGGTGGTGTAGGGTGGTATAGGGTGGTGTAGAGTGGTGTAAGGTAGTGTAGGGTGGTGTAAGGTAGTGTAGGGTGGAGTAGGGTGGTGTAAGGTAGTGTAGGGTGGTGTAAGGTAGTGTAGGGTGGTGTAGGGTGGTGTAAGGTAGTGTAAGGTAGTGTAGGGTGGTGTAAGGTAGTGTAGGGTGGTGTAGGGTGGTGTAAGGTAGTGCAGGGTGGTGTAGGGTAGTGTAAGGTGGTGTAAGGTGGTGTAGGGTGGTGTAGGGTGGTGTACGGTAGTGTAGGGTGGTGTAGGGTGGTGTAAGGTAGTGCAGGGTGGTGTAGGGTGGTGTACGGTAGTGTAGGGTGGTGTAGGGTGGTGTAAGGTAGTGCAGGGTGGTGTAGGGTAGTGTAGGGTGGTGTACGGTAGTGTAAGGTAGTGTAGGGTGGTGTAGGGTGGTGTACGGTGGTGTAAGGTAGTGTAGGGTGGTGTAAGGTAGTGTAGGGTGGTGTAGGGTGGTGTACGGTAGTGTAGGGTGGTGTAGGGTGGTGTAAGGTAGTGCAGGGTGGTGTAGGGTAGTGTAGGGTGGTGTAGGGTGGTGTACGGTAGTGTAAGGTGGTGTAGGGTGGTGTGGGGTGGTGTGGGGTGGTGTAGGGTGGTGTAGGGTGGTATAGGGTGGTGTAGAGTGGTGTAAGGTAGTGTAGGGTGGTGTAAGGTAGTGTAGGGTGGAGTAGGGTGGTGTAAGGTAGTGTAGGGTGGTGTAAGGTGGTGTAGGGTAGTGTAGGGTGGTGTAGGGTGGTGTAGGTGGTGTAAGGTAGTGTAGGGTGGTGTAAGGTGGTGTAAGGTAGTGTAGGGTGGTGTAAGGTAGTGTAGGGTGGTGTAAGGTAGTGCAGGGTGGTGTAGGGTAGTGTAGGGTGGTGTAGGGTGGTGTAAGGTAGTGTAGGGTGGTGTAAGGTAGTGTGGGGTGGTGTAAGGTAGTGTAGGGTGGTGTAGGGTGGTGTAAGGTAGTGTAGGGTGGTGTAAGGTAGTGTAAGGTAGTGTAAGGTAGTGTAGGGTGGTACAGAGTTATCTGTCTTTTACTTTTTATGGGCCTGTTCCAGGGTCAGTTGAGGAGTGAAGTCTACTCTGCGGATGAGTCCGGTGATATCCTTCCTCTCCTTATAGAACCTACAGGAACCCTGGATCCCGTTCTTATCCTCCAGAACCACAGTGATCGGGTAGATGTCATCCTGTTCTCGCGCTGCTGTCGTACGATTCACCTGAACACCCGTATCTGGGTCCATTTCTGCAAATCTTTCAGGAGATTTAGAAAACACAATGAGAAACAAAAGCAGTCCCACACAGTCACTAAACCTGGTTCATAATGAGAAGAAAAGTCCATAAGCATCTATAGCGTGCTGTATTCATAAGCATCTATAGCGTGCTGTATTCATAAGCATCTATAGCGTGCTGTATTCATAAGCACCTATAGCGTGCTGTATTCATAAGCACCTATAGCGTGCTGTATTCATAAGCATCTATAGCGTGCTGTATTCATAAGTATCTATAGCGTGCTGTATTCATAAGTATTTATAGCGTGCTGTATTCATAAGTATCTATAGCGTGCTGTATTCATAAGTATTTATAGCGTGCTGTATTCATAAGTATCTATAGCGTGCTGTATTCATAAGTATCTATAGCGTGCTGTATTCATAAGTATTTATAGCGTGCTGTATTCATAAGTATCTATAGCGTGCTGTATTCATAAGTATCTATAGCGTGCTGTATTCATAAGTATCTATAGCGTGCTGTATTCATAAGTATCTATAGCGTGCTGTATTCATAAGTATCTATAGCGTGCTGTATTCATAAGCATCTATAGCGTGCTGTATTCATAAGTATCTATAGCGTGCTGTATTCATAAGTATCTATAGCGTGCTGTATTCATAAGTATCTATAGCGTGCTGTATTCATGGTATCTGTGGTATGCAAATTCAGAGGGAACTGGGGCAGATACACGCACATAAATACAAGACATAATTCAATGAACCTCAGGCTCTGGTTTCAGGGTGAACTGCACATTGCAAACTCACTCCACTTGCTTTCTTCACCCTCTCGGGAGTGACCCCGGACAACACTTTCGGGAGTGACCCCGGACAACACTCTCGGGAGTGACCCCGGACAACACTCTCGGGAGTGACCCCGGACAACACTCTCGGGGGTGACGCTGGATGACTCAGGTACGACCCAGTTCATTTTTGTGGGGGATGAAAGTGGAATTTCCTCAAACAGAACCTACACAGATTCCATCCCAATTCATTCATTTTCATTCATTCATTCATTTTCATTCATTCATTCATTCATTTTCTAAGCCGCTTATCCTAATTAGGGTCACAGGGGGGTACTGGAGCCTATCCCAGCGCTCACTGGGGAAACACCCTGGGCAGGTCTCTAGTCCAGCGCAGGGCAGTCACACTGATGATCACATTCCCACAGACTGTCACACCGAGGGGCCATTTAGTATCTCCAGTTCGCCTGACTCGCATGCCTTTCTCCTGGAGGGGGACATGCAGGCAGCAATGCAGCCAATGAAACAGAAACCATGGTAACAAGCCTCCTCTCTTTCCTTTTATAGGAGCTCATCCACCTCAGGGCCTGTTCTCTCTGGACCAACCAACATCCACCTCAGGGCCTGTTCTCTCTCTCTCTCTCAACCAACATCCACCTCAGGGCCTGTTCTCTCTCTCTCTCTCAACCAACATCCACCTCAGGGTCTGTTCTCTCTCTCTCTCAACATCCACCTCAGGGCCTGTTCTCTCTCTCTCTCTCTCACTCTCTCAACATCCACCCCAGGGCCTGTTCTCTCTCTCTCTCTCAACATCCACCCCAGGGCCTGTTCTCTCTCTCTCTCTCTCAACATCCACCTCAGGGCCTGTTCTCTCTCTCTCTCTCTCTCAACATCCACCCCAGGGCCTGTTCTCTCTCTCTCTCTCTCTCAACCAACATCCACCTCAGGGCCTGTTCTCTCTCTCTCTCTCTCAACCAACATCCACCTCAGGGCTTGTTCTCTCTCTCTCTCTCTCAACCAACATCCACCTCAGGGCCTGTTCTCTCTCTCTCTCTCTCTCTCTCTCTCTCTCAACATCCACCTCAGGGCCTGTTCTCTCTCTCTCTCTCTCACTCCCTCAACATCCACCCCAGGGCCTGTTCTCTCTCTCTCTCTCTCTCTCAACATCCACCCCAGGGCCTGTTCTCTCTCTCTCTCTCTCAACATCCGCCTCAGGGCCTGTTCTCTCTCTCTCTCTCTCAACATCCACCCCAGGGCCTGTTCTCTCTCTCTCTCTCTCTCTCAACCAACATCCACCTCAGGGCCTGTTCTCTCTCTCTCTCTCTCAACCAACATCCACCTCAGGGCCTGTTCTCTCTCTCTCTCTCTCTCTCTCTCAACCAACATCCACCTCAGGGCCTGTTCTCTCTCTCTCTCTCTCTCTCTCTCTCTCTCTCTCTCTCTCTCAACATCCACCTCAGGGCCTGTTCTCTCTCTCTCTCTCTCTCTCAACATCCACCTCAGGGCCTGTTCTCTCTCTCTCTCTCTCTCTCTCTCTCAACATCCACCTCAGGGCCTGTTCTCTCTCTCTCAACCAACATCCACCTCAGGGCCTGTTCTCTCTCTCTCTCTCTCAACCAACATCCACCTCAGGGCCTGTTCTCTCTCTCTCTCTCTCTCTCTCTCTCTCTCTCTCTCTCAACATCCACCTCAGGGCCTGTTCTCTCTCTCTCTCTCTCTCTCTCTCAACATCCACCTCAGGGCCTGTTCTCTCTCTCTCTCTCTCTCTCAACATCCACCTCAGGGCCTGTTCTCTCTCTCTCAACCAACATCCACCTCAGGGCCTGTTCTCTCTCTCTCTCTCTCTCTCTCTCTCTCTCTCTCTCAACATCCACCTCAGGGCCTGTTCTCTCTCTCTCTCTCTCACTCCCTCAACATCCACCCCAGGGCCTGTTCTCTCTCTCTCTCTCAACATCCACCCCAGGGCCTGTTCTCTCTCTCTCTCTCTCAACATCCACCTCAGGGCCTGTTCTCTCTCTCTCTCTCTCTCAACATCCACCCCAGGGCCTGTTCTCTCTCTCTCTCTCTCTCTCAACCAACATCCACCTCAGGGCCTGTTCTCTCTCTCTCTCTCTCAACCAACATCCACCTCAGGGCCTGTTCTCTCTCTCTCTCTCAACCAACATCCACCTCAGGGCCTGTTCTCTCTCTCTCTCTCTCTCAACCAACATCCACCTCAGGGCCTGTTCTCTCTCTCTCTCAACATCCACCTCAGGGCCTGTTCTCTCTCTCTCTCTCAACATCCACCTCAGAGCCTGTTCTCTCTCTCTCTCTCTCTCAACCAACATCCACCCCAGGGCCTGTTCTCTCTCTCTCTCTCTCTCTCTCTCAACATCCACCTCAGAGCCTGTTCTCTCTCTCTCTCTCTCTCAACCAACATCCACCTCAGGGCCTGTTCTCTCTCTCTCTCTCTCTCTCTCTCTCTCTCTCTCAACATCCACCTCAGGGCCTGTTCTCTCTCTCTCTCTCAACATCCACCTCAGAGCCTGTTCTCTCTCTCTCTCTCTCTCAACCAACATCCACCCCAGGGCCTGTTCTCTCTCTCTCTCTCTCTCAACCAACATCCACCTCAGGGCCTGTTCTCTCTCTCTCTCTCTCTCAACATCCACCTCAGGGCCTGTTCTCTCTCTCTCAACCAACATCCACCTCAGGGCCTGTTCTCTCTCTCTCTCTCTCAACCAACATCCACCTCAGGGCCTGTTCTCTCTCTCTCTCTCTCTCTCTCTCTCTCAACATCCACCTCAGGGCCTGTTCTCTCTCTCTCTCTCTCTCTCTCTCAACATCCACCTCAGGGCCTGTTCTCTCTCTCTCAACCAACATCCACCTCAGGGCCTGTTCTCTCTCTCTCTCAACCAACATCCACCTCAGGGCCTGTTCTCTCTCTCTCTCTCTCTCTCTCTCTCTCTCTCTCTCAACATCCACCTCAGGGCCTGTTCTCTCTCTCTCTCTCTCTCTCTCTCTCAACATCCACCTCAGAGCCTGTTCTCTCTCTCTCTCTCTCTCTCAACATCCACCTCAGGGCCTGTTCTCTCTCTCTCTCAACCAACATCCACCTCAGAGCCTGTTCTCTCTCTCTCTCTCTCTCAACCAACATCCACCCCAGGGCCTGTTCTCTCTCTCTCTCTCTCTCTCTCAACATCCACCTCAGGGCCTGTTCTCTCTCTCTCTCAACCAACATCCACCTCAGGGCCTGTTCTCTCTCTCTCTCTCAACATCCACCTCAGGGCCTGTTCTCTCTCTCTCTCAACATCCACCTCAGGGTCTGTTCTCTCTCTCTCTCTCTCTCTCTCTCTCTCTCTCTCTCTCTCTCAACATCCACCTCAGGGCCTGTTCTCTCTCTCTCTCTCTCAACATCCACCTCAGGGCCTGTTCTCTCTCTCTCTCTCTCTCTCAACATCCACCTCAGGGCCTGTTCTCTCTCTCTCTCTCTCAACATTCACCTCAGGGCCTGTTCTCTCTCTCTCTCTCTCAACATCCACCTCAGGGCCTGTTCTCTCTCTCTCTCTCTCTCTCAACATCCACCTCAGGGCCTGTTCTCTCTCTCTCTCTCTCTCAACATCCACCTCAAGGCCTGTTCTCTCTCTCTCTCTCTCAACATCCACCTCAGGGCTTGTTCTCTCTCTCTCTCTCTCAACCAACATCCACCTCAGGGCCTGTTCTCTCTCTCTCTCTCTCTCTCAACATCCACCTCAGGGCCTGTTCTCTCTCTCTCTCTCTCTCTCTTTCTCTCTCTCAACATCCACCTCAGGGCCTGTTCTCTCTCTCTCTCTCTCTCTCAACATCCACCTCAGGGCCTGTTCTCTCTCTCTCTCTCTCTCAACATCCACCTCAGGGCCTGTTCTCTCTCTCTCTCTCTCTCAACATCCACCTCAGGGCCTGTTCTCTCTCTCTCTCTCTCAACATCCACCTCAGGGCCTGTTCTCTCTCTCTCTCAACATCCACCTCAGGGCCTGTTCTCTCTCTCTCTCTCTCTCAACATCCACCTCAGGGCCTGTTCTCTCTCTCTCTCTCTCAACATCCACCTCAGGGCCTGTTCTCTCTCTCTCTCTCTCTCTCTCTCTCTCAACATCCACCTCAGGGCCTGTTCTCTCTCTCTCTCTCTCTCTCTCTCTCTCAACATCCACCTCAAGGCCTGTTCTCTCTCTCTCTCTCTCTCTCTCTCTCTCTCTCTCAACATCCACCTCAGGGCTTGTTCTCTCTCTCTCTCTCTCTCAACATCCACCTCAGGGCCTGTTCTCTCTCTCTCTCAACATCCACCTCAGGGCCTGTTCTCTCTCTCTCTCTCTCAACATCCACCTCAGGGCCTGTTCTCTCTCTCTCTCAACATCCACCTCAGGGTCTGTTCTCTCTCTCTCTCTCTCTCTCTCTCTCTCTCTCTCTCTCTCAACATCCACCTCAGGGCCTGTTCTCTCTCTCTCTCTCTCAACATCCACCTCAGGGTCTGTTCTCTCTCTCTCTCTCTCTCTCTCTCTCTCTCTCAACATCCACCTCAGGGCCTGTTCTCTCTCTCTCTCAACATCCACCTCAGGGTCTGTTCTCTCTCTCTCTCTCTCTCTCTCTCTCTCAACATCCACCTCAGGGCCTGTTCTCTCTCTCTCTCTCTCTCTCAACATCCACCTCAGGGTCTGTTCTCTCTCTCTCTCTCTCTCAACATCCACCTCAGGGCCTGTTCTCTCTCTCTCTCTCAACATCCACCTCAGGGCCTGTTCTCTCTCTCTCTCTCTCTCTCTCACTCTCTCAACATCCACCCCAGGGCCTGTTCTCTCTCTCTCTCTCTCTCTCACTCTCTCAACATCCACCCCAGGGCCTGTTCTCTCTCTCTCTCTCTCTCTCTCTCAACATCCACCTCAGGGCCTGTTCTCTCTCTCTCTCTCTCTCTCTCTCTCAACATCCACCTCAGGGCCTGTTCTCTCTCTCTCTCAACATCCACCTCAGGGCCTGTTCTCTCTCTCTCTCTCTCAACATCCACCTCAGGGCCTGTTCTCTCTCTCTCTCAACATCCACCTCAGGGTCTGTTCTTTCTCTCTCTCTCTCTCTCTCTCTCTCTCTCTCAACATCCACCTCAGGGCCTGTTCTCTCTCTCTCTCTCTCAACATTCACCTCAGGGCCTGTTCTCTCTCTCTCTCTCTCAACATCCACCTCAGGGCCTGTTCTCTCTCTCTCAACATCCACCTCAGGGCCTGTTCTCTCTCTCTCTCTCTCTCTCTCAACATCCACCTCAGGGCCTGTTCTCTCTCTCTCTCTCTCTCTCTCAACATCCACCTCAAGGCCTGTTCTCTCTCTCTCTCTCTCAACATCCACCTCAGGGCTTGTTCTCTCTCTCTCTCTCTCAACCAACATCCACCTCAGGGCCTGTTCTCTCTCTCTCTCTCTCTCTCAACATCCACCTCAGGGCCTGTTCTCTCTCTCTCTCTCTCTCTCTCTCTTTCTCTCTCTCAACATCCACCTCAGGGCCTGTTCTCTCTCTCTCTCTCTCTCAACATCCACCTCAGGGCCTGTTCTCTCTCTCTCTCTCTCAACATCCACCTCAGGGCCTGTTCTCTCTCTCTCTCTCTCAACATCCATCTCAGGGCCTGTTCTCTCTCTCTCTCTCTCTCTCTCTCTCTCTCAACATCCACCTCAGGGCCTGTTCTCTCTCTCTCTCTCTCTCTCTCAACATCCACCTCAGGGCCTGTTCTCTCTCTCTCTCAACCAACATCCACCTCAGGGCCTGTTCTCTCTCTCTCTCTCAACATCCACCTCAGGGTCTGTTCTCTCTCTCTCTCTCTCTCTCTCTCTCTCTCTCAACATCCACCTCAGGGCCTGTTCTCTCTCTCTCTCTCTCAACATCCACCTCAGGGCCTGTTCTCTCTCTCTCTCTCTCTCAACATCCACCTCAGGGCCTGTTCTCTCTCTCTCTCTCTCAACATTCACCTCAGGGCCTGTTCTCTCTCTCTCTCTCTCAACATCCACCTCAGGGCCTGTTCTCTCTCTCTCTCTCTCTCAACATCCACCTCAGGGCCTGTTCTCTCTCTCTCTCTCTCTCAACATCCAACTCAAGGCCTGTTCTCTCTCTCTCTCTCTCAACATCCACCTCAGGGCTTGTTCTCTCTCTCTCTCTCTCTCTCTCTCTCAACATCCACCTCAAGGCCTGTTCTCTCTCTCTCTCTCTCTCTCTCTCTCTCTCTCTCTCAACATCCACCTCAGGGCTTGTTCTCTCTCTCTCTCTCTCTCAACATCCACCTCAGGGCCTGTTCTCTCTCTCTCTCAACATCCACCTCAGGGCCTGTTCTCTCTCTCTCTCTCAACATCCACCTCAGGGCCTGTTCTCTCTCTCTCTCAACATCCACCTCAGGGTCTGTTCTCTCTCTCTCTCTCTCTCTCTCTCTCTCTCTCTCTCAACATCCACCTCAGGGCCTGTTCTCTCTCTCTCTCTCTCAACATCCACCTCAGGGTCTGTTCTCTCTCTCTCTCTCTCTCTCTCTCTCTCTCTCAACATCCACCTCAGGGCCTGTTCTCTCTCTCTCTCAACATCCACCTCAGGGTCTGTTCTCTCTCTCTCTCTCTCTCTCTCTCAACATCCACCTCAGGGCCTGTTCTCTCTCTCTCTCTCTCAACATCCACCTCAGGGTCTGTTCTCTCTCTCTCTCTCTCTCAACATCCACCTCAGGGCCTGTTCTCTCTCTCTCTCTCAACATCCACCTCAGGGCCTGTTCTCTCTCTCTCTCTCTCTCTCTCTCACTCTCTCAACATCCACCCCAGGGCCTGTTCTCTCTCTCTCTCTCTCTCTCACTCTCTCAACATCCACCCCAGGGCCTGTTCTCTCTCTCTCTCTCTCTCTCTCTCTCTCAACATCCACCTCAGGGCCTGTTCTCTCTCTCTCTCTCTCTCAACATCCACCTCAGGGCCTGTTCTCTCTCTCTCTCAACATCCACCTCAGGGCCTGTTCTCTCTCTCTCTCTCTCTCTCAACATCCACCTCAGGGCCTGTTCTCTCTCTCTCTCAACATCCACCTCAGGGTCTGTTCTTTCTCTCTCTCTCTCTCTCTCTCTCTCTCAACATCCACCTCAGGGCCTGTTCTCTCTCTCTCTCTCTCAACATTCACCTCAGGGCCTGTTCTCTCTCTCTCTCTCTCAACATCCACCTCAGGGCCTGTTCTCTCTCTCTCAACATCCACCTCAGGGCCTGTTCTCTCTCTCTCTCTCTCTCAACATCCACCTCAAGGCCTGTTCTCTCTCTCTCTCTCTCAACATCCACCTCAGGGCTTGTTCTCTCTCTCTCTCTCTCAACCAACATCCACCTCAGGGCCTGTTCTCTCTCTCTCTCTCTCTCTCAACATCCACCTCAGGGCCTGTTCTCTCTCTCTCTCTCTCAACATCCACCTCAGGGCCTGTTCTCTCTCTCTCTCTCTCAACATCCACCTCAGGGCCTGTTCTCTCTCTCTCTCTCTCAACATCCATCTCAGGGCCTGTTCTCTCTCTCTCTCTCTCTCTCTCTCTCTCAACATCCACCTCAGGGCCTGTTCTCTCTCTCTCTCTCTCTCTCTCAACATCCACCTCAGGGCCTGTTCTCTCTGGACCAGCACCCAATGTGTGTCTCTCAGTGCAGTGCAAGCTTTCTCTCTGAGACTGTGACTAACAGACACAGGGCATATATCTACTCTCCATCCCTGCATGGACACTTCAACCCTGAACATACTACTAATGTGTGTGTGTGTGTGTGTGTGGGTGTGTGTGTGTGTGTGTGTGTGTGTGTGTGTGTACAAGTCAAAGTGCTGCATATAACAGTGTTTTTAAATTTAAAATGTTTATTGAGGTTGGTGATTATGGCACACTGTAGTTGCGGTAGAAGATAGTTTGCGAATCAGAATTTGCTTTGCTTCTGCAACTGACCATAGACAAGCCTGTTACTTCAACTTGAGTCTAGATCTGTCTCCAGACAAGCCTGTTACTTTAATTTGAGTCTAGATCTGTCTCCAGACAAGCCTGTTACTTTAATTTGAGTCTAGATCTGTCTCCAGACAAGTCTGTTACTTTAATTTGAGTCTAGATCTGTCTCCAGACAAGCCTGTTACTTTAATTTGAGCCTAGGAGAGGTTTGTTGTGTCCATCATAGTTCTTTGCATAATTGAAAAATAATTATCCTAGTGAACTGTTATTATTACTACTACCACTGTGTTTTTACGGACGTTGATTAGAGCTAAACTGATTTAGAATGTGATCATTAATTTTAATTTTAATGATATAAAAGAACTGTAAAAGTTAAAATCCAGCTTTGCGCAGTAACGAAGACTGTGTAGAGGGTTTACACTTGTGCCGGTTGTATGATCTACCTGAGCAGGTTCACCTGTCAGACTATAATAGTGACATATGAGGTAAAGCTGCGAGAGTTTTTTCTCTGAAGAAAAACCAGGCGCGGCGAATCAGCGGAGCTGACAACACAAGCCACTGTTATTCGTCTTTATTTCATCTTAAATGATCTCTTAAAGAGAGGCAAACGATATATTCTTAACTTCAGACAGTGACTAGCAGTTACACATTCTATCGCCGACATCTCAAAGTGAAGGCGCTCACCGGTCACGCAGTACAAGAGGGTGTCTCTCTGTCGGCAGCACGTAGAAAGTGATGTCCGAATTGCAGACGAGAGACGTCCAGAGGAATTCTTTAGTCTGCGGGTCTAAAGTCAGGGTGAAAGGGGGGTGCCTGATCTGCAGACGCACCCATAGGGAATTAATCGTTATTCCGTCCAAACCCTCCAAAGCCACCTCATCTGCGGTGACCTCCAGAGCATCCATCTCCACCTGCCTTGACACAAGTCCAGCCTTCTGGAGAGAGACGATTTCAGATGAACAATCACCCGGGTCTTCCTCACGCTGTAACAGTTTTTGTATGTTAAATCAGTCATTCGCACAAGTATGCATGCTGAATCTCTCGCTTTGCCTCGCTGCAATAGCACTTCCGTAAAGATTACCTTTAACCCAAAGCACGTCATATGAAGAACGGCATTTCAAAATAAAAGTTCCCGCATGTCAGAAAATCGATTTATGATTTTTTTAAAATAAAAAAAACCTCATAACACCATCAACATAATATCATTATATAAAAAAGTAAACTTTCACATTTTCCTCTTATTAAACGTAAAGTTTGGTTGTTTTATCCATATGAAACCTTGTATGACATTGTGGAGGACTCAATCATTAATAGATAAATGGAGTTTGCATGTTCTCCCCATGTCTGTGTGGGTTTCCTCCGGGAGCTCCGGTTTCCTCCCACAGTCCAAAGACATGCAGGTTAAGTGAATTGGAGATGCTACACTGCCCCCGGGTATGAATGTGTGTGTGAGTGTGTTTGTCTGTGTGTCTGCCCTGTCCGGGATGTTTCTCTGCCTTTCACCCAATGAAGGGTGGGATAGGCTCCAGCACCCCCCGCGACCATGATTAAGATAAGCGGTTTTCAAAGTGAGTGAGTGAGTGAAACAATAAAAATACATTAAAGAGTCCAAAAATATGTAAAGGATGGAATAGATATGTTTAAGAATAAAGATATTCTATTCTGTTCTCTTCTATTCAGTTCTATTCTGTTCTGTTCTATTCTATTGTGTTCTATTCTATTTTATTCTATTCTGTTCTATTCTATTTTATTCTATTCTGTTCTATTCTATATCTGAAAATATGCTCAAAGCTTAAGGAAGAGAATCCCTTATTGTTTAGTCTCTCTGCTGAATCTTTTGTCTCATTTGACTGAAGTATTTTTCTGATCTTGTGTATTCATTTACAGCTGGAGAAGAGGTCACCTATTAAGTTCAGAAATGCACCACTGTTAGCTATTAAACCGGTCAAACTGGTCACAGATGCTGCGCCAGACCAGGACTGGGAAATAACAGGTTAACTGGTCAGTTAGACATTAGCCCTGACCTGACACATAAGGGCTTGACTGGTCAGTTAGACATTAGCCCTGACCTGACACATAAGGGCTTGACTGGTCAGTTAGACATTAGCCCTGACCTGACACATAAGGGCTTGACTGGTTAGTTAGACATTAGCCCTGACCTGACACATAAGGGCTTGACTGGTCAGTTAGACATTAGCCCTGACCTGACACATAAGGGCTTGACTGGTTAGTTAGACATTAGCCCTGACCTGACACATAAGGGCTTGACTGGTCAGTTAGACATTAGCCCTGACCTGACACATAAGGGCTTGACTGGTCAGTTAGACATTAGCCCTGACCTGACACATAAGGGCTTGACTGGTCAGTTAGACATTAGCCCTGACCTGACACATAAGGGCTTGACTGGTCAGTTAGACATTAGCCCTGACCTGACACATAAGGGCTTGACTGGTCAGTTAGACATTAGCCCTGACCTGACACATAAGGGCTTGACTGGTCAGTTAGACATTAGCCCTGACCTGACACATAAGGGCTTGACTGGTCAGTTAGACATTAGCCCTGACCTGACACATAAGGGCTTGACTGGTTAGTTAGACATTAGCCCTGACCTGACACATAAGGGCTTGACTGGTCAGTTAGACATTAGCCCTGACCTGACACATAAGGGCTTGACTGGTCAGTTAGACATTAGCCCTGACCTGACACATAAGGGCTTGACTGGTCAGTTAGACATTAGCCCTGACCTGACACATAAGGGCTTGACTGGTCAGTTAGACATTAGCCCTGACCTGACACATAAGGGCTTGACTGGTCAGTTAGACATTAGCCCTGACCTGACACATAAGGGCTTGACTGGTTAGTTAGACATTAGCCCTGACCTGACACATAAGGGCTTGACTGGTTAGTTAGCATAATGTGCCAACCCAGAGATAACAAGGTAACATTTACTCAAGAGATATTCCTTACAGCACATTCTGATGACTTTCACCAGACTTATGCAAACTCAGTCAAACCTAAGGCTTCCTCTGTGACTGTCGGAATGTTTTACAAAGTTTAGATGAGGAGCTGTTGATCCTGGACCTTAAACTGATACAGTCTTATCAATGAGTGCTTGTGCAATGATTCCTTTACACATTCATTGTCTGATTAATGCACTTTTTAATTGTTTATTCTTGAGGTGCTTTGGTCTGTCGGTGTTAGGTCCTATGTAGTGCAGAGGCCATATTCACATATAACCCTGCTCTGCTGCTTTGGGAACATTGATGGCATGACTTTGTGTGTGTGTGTGTGTTTGCAATAATTCATGACTAAATAATTATATTGAGTTTTCTATTTTAATCAATATCAAATGCATGAGCTACTCACATACGACCGACAAATCAAACAGAACACATCAGACAAACAAAAACACAACAGCAACAACAATAACATAAAAACACAAGCTTTCAATTCAGCATTTAATTTCCATCAGTACTTTTTATGAGCTGAACCTGTCTCAGTCCAACAGGATCCTACTGAAGCAAACAATGATTTACAGTGAGATTTTTCAGTGACATATTTATAATGGAAAAATAATATCAATACAAAATTCCATGTGACAGTTATGTTAAACATACATCTGTTAGCTATGCTAATGAGTGTGGAGTCTTATCAGTTAGCTATGCTAATGAGTGTGGAGTCTTATCTGTTAGCTATGCTAATGAGTGTAGAGTCTATCTGTTAGCTATGCTAATGAGTGTGGAGTCTTATCTGTTAGCTATGCTAATGAGTGTGGAGTCTTATCTGTAAGCTATGCTAATGAGTGTGGAGTCTTATCTGTAAGCTATGCTAATGAGTGTGGAGTCTGTTAGCTATGCTAATGAGTGTGGAGTCTATCTGTTAGCTATGCTAATGAGTGTGGAGTCTATCTGTTAGCTATGCTAATGAGTGTGGAGTCTTATCTGTAAGCTATGCTAATGAGTGTGGAGTCTGTTAGCTATGCTAATGAGTGTGGAGTCTGTCTCTATGCTATTTAGTCCTGAGTTAAGTCTGTGCTTTATGGCGATAGTGTGATAGATGAATAGAATGGAAGGACAGAGGAAAGAATGGAAGGCAACGTTTATCTGTCAGCCAAACAAGAACTCATGTTGGACAATTATAAACTCTAACAGACAGCTTTACACGGCAGAATTCAACTCTACATGGCAAAATGGCAGCCAACACAAAGAACTAAAAACAGAATAAATACTATTAATAGTACATAGTACTCACTCACAATAGTGTGTGAGTGTGAGCGTGAGCGTGTATGTGTGTGTGTTTGTGTGTGATGTGTGCTCTCTTCAGTCAATCTTCTCCACTTTCCCAATGATCCTTTCCTCATAAATAAATACTATTAATAGTACATTGTTCAGTACTCTGTGTGTGTGTGCGTGTGAGCGTGCGTGTATGTGTGTGTACGTGTGTGTGTGTGTGTGTGTGTACGTGCACGTGTGTGTGTCTGTGTGTGATGTGTGCTCTCTTCAGTCAATCTTCTCCACTTTCCCAATGATCCTTTCCTCATAAATGGGCAGAGCGGTCTGATCGTCCCAGATCTCCTCAAACACCACCCCACAGTCTGACTCCTCACTCGCCGTCTTAAAATAAAACCTACAAACACAATCAAGGACAACTCTTTTAAAACTCCTTTCAGAATATTCAGCCACACACAAGAGACTTTCATGCTGGACCTTTGATTCGTTTAATTAATCATTTCATTTTTCAGGACGAAAAATAGAATTGCGTTTGTTTCACAACATACAATGTATGGCTAAAAGCATGTGGACACCTGACCATCACACGTATACGAGCATATTGGACATCCCATTCCAAAACCCTAGGCATTAATATGGAGTTGCCATAAAGTTGGAAGCATACAGTTGTCTAAAATGTAGCATTAATGTTAGCCTTCACTGGAACTAAAGGCAGCTCCGGACCAGAGGAGCTTTTTCATAGTTCATAGTTGTGTCCACACTGCAGGAACTGAGGACAATCATAGTTCTTAGAGAGCAGTTTTGAGGGACTTTTTTAGCCCCTACTTTAGGGTAGGTACTTTCCCAGCACATGAGGAACCATGAGTGATATAAGTGTACGCTGAATGTGATCAATTTTAAAAATCTGTGTAAAACCAGAGAATTTCTAAACATATATATACATACATATATGTATGTATGTGTGTGTGTGTGTGTGTATATACATCTCAGGGTTTCTGTTAGGCGGTGATTACCTGTATTTGCCTGGTAAAATTTATAAATTAAAAATTGAAATAAATTAAAATGACAAAACGTGCTGGTCAAAATGTTTGGTAATGATGAGTGACATGACTCATGCACATTGCAAGCTGCAAAGACACATTGGACACGTTTGATTTCAAGTCGGCAGCAGTGAAAAAAAGGAGAAAATAAAATGTTACCTGGTGATTATGGCACACTGTAGTTGCGGTAGCCTATAGGGTACATCTGATGCCATGTAGGCCTGGCCTTTTTTTGAAACAGGCTACAGATGTTACAGGTTACAGATGTTTCATAATGGCCTACATTTTCGCGGCAAATGTTGAGGCTTTTATCAGTCGTTACTGTTCGTTTTGATCAGTCGTTACTGTTCATTTTGCTTAATCGTTACTGTTCGTTTTGATCAGTCGTTACTGTTCGTTTTGCTGAATCGTTACTGTTCGTTTTGCTTAATCGTTACTGTTCGTTTTGATCAGTCATTACTGTTGGTTTTATCAGTCGTTACTGTTCGTTTTGCTCAGTCGTTACTGTTCGTTTTGATCAGTCGTTACTGTTCGTTTTGATCAGTCGTTACTGTTCGTTTTGCTGAATCGTTACTGTTCGTTAAATAGTCAAACTGATATGAGGTCGTTGCCATTTTTTCGTCAACCTAGGACTACATTATATTTGCAGTTGTAACATAGACTGTTATTGAAATGTGACCGGTAAGTTTCAAACTTGTCCAGTAAAATAAATTCTTTCCAGGCACTGGACTGGCAAGAAGAAATCCTGGCGGAAACCCTGATATGTATGTAGATGGTCCCTGGTAAAATGTTAGCCATGTAATTAAGTAACGTCGCTAAACCAGCTGTCAGCCCGGCTTACGTCACTTCAGTGTTCCTCCTGGCAGTGTGAATGCAAACAGAAAAAAAGCCCTTGAAGGTGTGTAGTTCTCTGGGGAGCCCCCCAGTGGGTAGCTCCCCTCAATGAGTCCCTAGAACTGTTTGGTCTAATAGCGCCTAAAGGGGTCCAGCCCAAATCCTGAAAAACAGACCCAGACCATTATGCCTCCTCCACCTGACTTTACAGTAGGCCCTGTGCATCCCGAATGGAGCGCTCTCCTGACATCCACCAAACCCAAATTCGTCCCCATCAGACTGCCAGACAGTGAAGCATGATTCATCATTCCAGAGTCCAGTGGAGCGTGATTCATCACTCCAGAGAGTGCGTTTCCAGAGTCCAGTGGAGCGTGATTCATCACTCCAGAGAGTGCGTTTCCAGAGTCCAGTGGCGGTGTGCTTTGCACCACTCCAGCCGTTGCTTGGCATTGCGCATAGTGATGCTGGGCTTGTGTGCAGCTGCTCGGCCATGGAGACCCACTTCATGAAGCGCCTGACGCACAGTTCTTGTGCTGGTGCTGCAGCCAGAGACAGTTTGGAACTCTGTACTGAGTGACTCAACAGAGGACAGGTGGTTCTCACATGCTACGCGCTTCAGCACTCTGCGGTCCCACTCTGTATGTTTGTGTGGTCTACCGCTTCAGCACTCTGCGGCCCCACTCTGTATGTTTGTGTGGTCTACCGCTTCAGCACTCTGCGGCCCCACTCTGTATGTTTGTGTGGTCTACCGCTTCAGCACTCTGCGGTCCCACTCTGTATGTTTGTGTGGTCTACTGCTTCAGCACTCTGCGGTCCCACTCTGTATGTTTGTGTGGTCTACCGCTTCAGCACTCTGCGGCCCCACTCTGTATGTTTGTGTGGTCTACCGCTTCAGCACTCTGCGGTCCCACTCTGTATGTTTGTGTGGTCTACTGCTTCAGCACTCTGCGGTCCCACTCTGTATGTTTGTGTGGTCTACCGCTTCAGCACTCTGCGGTTCCACTCTGTATGTTTGTGTGGTCTACCGCTTCATGGCTGAGCTGCTGTAGCTCCTAGATGCTTGTGGGAAAGATGGCATCCTATGACAGTGCCACATGTAAAGTCACTGAGCTCTCCAGTAGGGCCCATTTCACTTCCAAGGTTTGTCTATGGAGACTGAATGGCTATGTGCTTGACTTTAGGCACCTGTTAATAATTGGTGTGGCTGAAAAACTGAACTCAGTAATTAAGAGGGGTGTCCACATACTTTTGACCATATGGTGTATGTCCAATTTTTTTCCCTTGTTTGACCTGTCTGAGGCGTTTCCATGATGATGACCTCACCTGTGTGCTCCTTTCTTGGAAAGGAGGTCCTTAAACTGGCCCAGGGTCAGGACCTTGCCTGTAGTGGAGGTGAGGAAGGGTACAGGCTCTGTGCTGTAGTAATAAACCACTGTTATATTCTCACCCTGTGACTTCTTAGAGCTGAGAGAGAGAGAGAGAGAGAGAGAGAGAGAGAGAGAGAGAGAGAGAGAGAGAGAGAGAGAGAGAGAGAGAGAGGAACATAAAGAATAAAGAGTCTGAGAGATTACCCACAAGTGTGACTTCACTATTACATGAAACACTTCTCTCCTGTGTTGCTCTCTCTGTGTGCATAGTTTTATCAGCGCAAGTCTTAAGATTAAAAAAAAACATTACACACAACATTAACACATCTACAACTTTTAAAGAAAACTGAGAACACGATCATAACAGGCGTAATAAGAGTGAGAACTGAGAACACGATCATAACAGGCGTAATAAGAGAGAGAAAACTGAGAACACGTTCATAACAGACGTAATTGTGAGGTTTAGACAGACCAAGACCCAATCGCAGACCCCACTGGGTAAAATAAGATTTATTCAAAAAAGCAAAAATCAGGAGCCAATCTCAGAAACAGTGTCCAATCCAAGGTTTAAACCAGGAATCCAGAGAGCAAACAAATCCGAATCGTTATTCAACAGATTGGTCAAAAGCAGAGTATAAACAAGGTCAAAACCAGAGATCCAAAAGGCAACCAAATCCAAAACGTAAAGCGAAAACAGGTCCAGGTAACACGATCAAACTCAAATCACAGAGGGCAACTTTCACAGACAGGGAACGGTCACAATCTGACAAAAAACAGACACCAGCACAGGACTTAAATACACAGAACAATTGTCTTCAAGGACAGGTGATTGGTGGAAGACAATGAGGTGATAATAGGGATCAGGTGAGGGGCGGGGACAGGAGAACATGGGAACAAACAGAAGCACATGGCAAAACAAGACACAAACAAAGGCACATGGCAACACAATTCCCAGAATGGCCAGCAGGGCGGCCAAAAAACAAAGTCCTGACAGGAGTACTGACAGTAATAAGAGAGAGAAAACTGAGAACACGATCATAACAGACGTAATAAGAGAGAGAAAACTGAGAACACGTTCATAACAGACGTAATAAGAGTGGCTGGAAACAGGTACTGGTTTTAAGCGGCAGTGAAGCAGCCCAGAGACGCTCAGGGATTTATTTAACCACTTCCTTTCTTTTCTTGTCTTTCATTTGACTTTAATGAGTGTGTCTTTTGTTTCTCTTTATTCTTATTCTATTCATCTTTTTTAAACCATATAAAATTAAAATTCTCTGTGAACTGTGTATTGAAAAAAGCCCAATGATGATGATAATAGTAATAATAATAATAATAATAATGATAATAATATACACTAACGATTTTTTAAAAATCTATCTAATAGGAGTGTGACGGAAAAAGAGAAAACAGAAAAAGTGGATGACACACACACCTCTGTTTGTTTTTCATCTGTACATGTCCATGACTCTCCTCCTCTGGTCTACTCTGCACCTCCACTAGCTGAGAGAAGGAGTCAGGGACGCAGTTACTGAGAGGGGCCCCATTTCGGACACACCCACTCAACCAGCAGTGCTGCCTCTTACAGCCGATCCAGCTACACAAAGAGAGAGACAACCAGCAGTGAACAGGCCTAAACAGAGGAAGTTCATTCCAAAAACTTAACCATTTGCTGCTCATATAAGACAACTGTTTTTTGAAATACATTTTGTCTATGTAAAAAAGTGCGTGTGTGTGTTTTCGCTCTTTCTTTGATAGGGTCTGCCTTCCTCTACCAGTGCAGACACTGTCTCTACATCCTGACATTAACACACAGACTGTGACTCCACATCCTGACATTAATAAACAGACTGTGACTCCACATCCTGACATTAATAAACAGACTGTGACTCTACATCCTGACATTAAGACACAGACTGTGACTCTACATCCTGACATTAATACACAGACTGTGACTCCACATCCTGACATTAATAAACAGACTGTGACTCCACATCCTGACATTAATAAACAGACTGTGACTCCACATCCTGACATTAATAAACAGACTGTGACTCCACATCCTGACATTAAGACACAGACTGTGACTCCACATCCTGACATTAAGACACAGACTGTGACTCCACATCCTGACATTAATAAACAGACTGTGACTCCACATCCTGACATTAATAAACAGACTGTGACTCTACATCCTGACATTAAGACACAGACTGTGACTCTACATCCTGACATTAATACACAGACTGTGACTCTACATCCTGACATTAATAAACAGACTGTGACTCCACATCCTGACATTAATAAACAGACTGTGACTCCACATCCTGACATTAATAAACAGACTGTGACTCCACATCCTGACATTAAGACACAGACTGTGACTCCACATCCTGACATTAAGACACAGACTGTGACTCCACATCCTGACATTAATAAACAGACTGTGACTCTACATCCTGACATTAAGACACAGACTGTGACTCCACATCCTGACATTAATAAACAGACTGTGACTCCACATCCTGACTTTAATAAACAGACTGTGACTCCACATCCTGACATTAATAAACAGACTGTGACTCCACATCCTGTCTTTAATAATCAGACTGTGACTCCACATCCTGACATTAATAAACAGACTGTGACTCCACATCCTGACATTAAGACACAGACTGTGACTCCACATCCTGACATTAATAAACAGACTGTGACTCTACATCCTGACATTAAGACACAGACTGTGACTCCACATCCTGACATTAATAAACAGACTGTGACTCCACATCCTGACATTAATAAACAGACTGTGACTCCACATCCTGACATTAATAAACAGACTATGACTCCACATCCTGACATTAATAAACAGACTGTGACTCCACATCCTGACATTAATAAACAGACTGTGACTCCACATCCTGACAATAACACACAGACTGTGACTCCACATCCTGACATTAACACACAGACTGTGACTCGACATCCTGACATTAACACACAGACTGTGACTCTACATCCTGACATTAATAAACAGACTGTGACTCCACATCCTGACATTAAGACACAGACTGTGACTCCACATCCTGACATTAATAAACAGACTGTGACTCCACATCCTGACATTAACACACAGACTGTGACTCCACATCCTGACATTAATAAACAGACTGTGACTCTACATCCTGACATTAATAAACAGACTGTGACTCCACATCCTGACATTAACACACAGACTGTGACTCCACATCCTGACAAAAGACACAGACTGTGACTCCACATCCTGACATTAATAAACAGACTGTGACTCCACATCCTGACATTAATAAACAGACTGTGACTCCACATCCTGACATAAAGACACAGACTGTGACTCCACATCCTGACAATAACACACAGACTGTGACTCCACATCCTGACATTAATAAACAGACTGTGACTCCACATCCTGACATTAAGACACAGACTGTGACTCCACATCCTGACATTAATAAACAGACTGTGACTCCACATCCTGACATTAATAAACAGACTGTGACTCCACATCCTGACATTAATACACAGACTGTGACTCTACATCCTGACATTAATAAACAGACTGTGACTCCACATCCTGACATTAACACACAGACTGTGACTCCACATCCTGACATTAATAAACAGACTGTGACTCCACATCCTGACATTAATAAACAGACTGTGACTCCACATCCTGACATAAAGACACAGACTGTGACTCCACATCCTGACAAAAGACACAGACTGTGACTCCACATCCTGACATTAATAAACAGACTGTGACTCCACATCCTGACATTAATAAACAGACTGTGACTCCACATCCTGACATTAAGACACAGACTGTGACTCTACATCCTGACATTAATAAACAGACTGTGACTCCACATCCTGACATAAAGACACAGACTGTGACTCCACATCCTGACATTAATAAACAGACTGTGACTCCACATCCTGACATTAATAAACAGACTGTGACTCTACATCCTGACATTAACACACAGACTGTGACTCTACATCCTGACATTAATACACAGACTGTGACTCCACATCCTGACATTAATAAACAGACTGTGACTCCACATCCTGACTTTAATAAACAGACTGTGACTCCACATCCTGACATTAATAAACAGACTGTGACTCCACATCCTGACATTAAGACACAGACTGTGACTCCACATCCTGACATTAATACACAGACTGTGACTCCACATCCTGACATTAATAAACAGACTGTGACTCCACATCCTGACAATAACACACAGACTGTGACTCCACATCCTGACATTAATAAACAGACTGTGACTCCACATCCTGACATTAAGACACAGACTGTGACTCCACATCCTGACATTAATAAACAGACTGTGACTCCACATCCTGACATTAATAAACAGACTGTGACTCCACATCCTGACAATAACACACAGACTGTGACTCCACATCCTGACATTAATAAACAGACTGTGACTCCACATCCTGACATTAATACACAGACTGTGACTCTACATCCTGACATTAATAAACAGACTGTGACTCTAAATGCTGATGTAACGACACAGCTCGGGCCGTGAGAAATGAGCCAACCTGGAGATGCATGTGGCAGACTGACTCTCTCCTGGACCCAAGCCTGGGATGGACACTGCATGATGCCTCTCTCCCCTCCAGGCTTGCACTGCGGCCTCCTGTGTGTGTGAGTGTGAGTGTGTGTGTGTGAGTGTGTGTGCGTGCGGCATTGGTGCAGACTGAGTGCCTCTCTGCCAACCAGGGACAGACTCGGGATGGTCCTGACGCCATTGGTCAGTACAGCCATGGTTATCCAGGCAGCAGGAGCCTGGGTGGGTGGGGCCAGCCGATACCCTGAGGTGACTGGATTTGGAGGTTGCCGCGGTGACATCATCATCAGCACCTTCCTCTTCCTTTGGATGACATCAGCAAGCACACACACACACACACACACACACACACACATACACATTAGTCTAACTCCTCCTAGTGTCTTCTCCAGATTGTGTCTCTAGCTTACAACAGTACTCACACACACACACACACACACACACACACACTCACACTCACCAGTTTAACCTGTCCCAGTCTCTCTTCCAATGTGTGTTGAGTGTGTCTCTCTCTGACAACTGTCTCCAGTCGACTGATAAGTTCTGCAGCAAACTGTTCCGGATCCATGTGAATCAGCTTAGGTGGGCGTGTTGCACGCTGCACACAACCAATCAGATACCTTTAAGTCTGTTAAACTACCAATCAGACACCACACATGCATACACACATACACACACACAGACACACAGACACACACACACACACACACAAACAGACACACAGACACACACACACACACACACACACAGACAGACACACACACACACACACAGACGGTGTTTGACTCACAGTTGTTTGAGGTAGGGTGGCATGTCTGATGGTGTTCACGCTTTCCTGCGTGTGTGTGAGATGCAGAGGACTGACCTCACTAGATAAACAGACAGAGAAACAGAGCGCAAGAGACAAGAACAGAGAAACAGGGAAAGAGAAAGAAAAAAACTATTCATTGTATGTTGCAGTATTCTGACAACTGAGGAGTGGTGTGAGTGTGTGTGTGCGTGTTTGTGTGTGTGTGTGTGTGTGTGTGTGTGTGTGTGTGTGTGTGTGTGTGTGTGAGTGAGTGCGTGTGTATGAGGGGACATACACACTGTTGTGGACCAATGATAGTCAGTGGCTCCCTCCGTCCTCTGAGAGAGACAGACTAACAGACAGACACAGAGAGACAGACAGATGGAGAGATGGACAGACAGACAAACAAACACACAAACAAACAGACAGAAAGACACAGACAGACAGGCAGCGAGACAGACAGACAGAAAGGGCTGAGAATTTATTCCTACAGTTTTTTCATCTCAGAATCTATTCTTAAGAGCACAGATATTATAACAATAACTTCACTTTTTTCCTAACAATAAATATTTCTTACTGCCCTTCTTACTGTCCCTCTTGGTGTTTTGCCCTGCCAGTCAGTCTCTGCCCGTCAAACCCGGTGCTGTCATGGATGTCATGTGAAGGACTCCATCAGACTGCACTCAACATTTCTGTCTAACTTTCTCCCGTGACAGGGTTGTTTCACTACATTTTGTCTTGTAGTGAAAATGCAGCAGAATTAAAATGGAACTGTTTTAATTGTGCTGACACAGGGCTAAATCAAACCGACTGGATGCTTTAAACGTCTGTTCTGTGCACGGGATCCCTGCTCACACAAGGAGATGTGTTTCACATGGCCCGTCAACAGAGACGCTACACAAACAAGCATTTTTAACAGCACTTGTGTAAGCCACAGGATCAAAATACAATAGCATATACACTCTATGACACTGACATACATACACTCTATGACAAAACACTGACATAGAGTACATACACTCTATGACAAAACACTGACATGCATACACTCTATGACAAAACACTGACATACATATACTCTATGACACAACACTGACATATACACACTCTATGACAAAACACTGACATACATATACTCTATGACAAAACACTGACATACATACACTCTATGACAAAACACTGACATACATATACTCTATGACAAAACACTGACATACATACACTCTATGACACTGACATACATACACTCTATGACAAAACACTGACATAGAGTACATACACTCTATGACAAAACACTGACATACATATACTCTATGACAAAACACTGACATACATACACTCTATGACAAAACACTGACATACATATACTCTATGACAAAACACTGACATACATACACTCTATGACAAAACACTGACATGCATATACTCTATGACAAAACACTGACATACATATACTCTATGACAAACACTGACATACATATACTCTATGACAAAACACAGACATACACACACTCTATGACAAAACACTGACATACATATACTCTATGACAAAACACTGACATACATACACTCTATGACAAAACACTGACATACATACACTCTATGACAAAACACTGACATACATACACTCTATGACACTGACATACATACACTCTATGACAAAACACTGAAATACATATACTCTATGACAAAACACTGACATACATATACTCTATGACAAAACACTGACATACATACACTCTATGACAAAACACTGACATACATATACTCTATGACAAAACACTGACATACACACTCTCTATGACAAAACACTGACATACACACACTCTATGACAAAACACTGACATACATACACTCTATGACAAAACACTGACATACATACACTCTATGACAAAACACTGACATACATACACTCTATGACAAAACACTGACATACATACACTCTATGACACTGACATACATACACTCTATGACAAAACACTGACATACACACACTCTATGACAAAACACTGACATACATATACTCTATGACAAAACACTGACATACATATACTCTATGACAAAACACTGACATACATATACTCTATGACAAAACACTGACATACACACTCTCTATGACAAAACACTGACATACATACACTCTATGACAAAACACTGACATACATATACTCTATGACAAAACACTGACATACACACACTCTATGACAAAACACTGACATACATACACTCTATGACAAAACACTGACATACATACACTCTATGACACTGACATACATACACTCTATGACAAAACACTGACATACACACACTCTATGACAAAACACTGACATACATATACTCTATGACAAAACACTGACATACATACACTCTATGACACTGACATACATACACTCTATGACAAAACACTGACATACATACACTCTATGACAAAACACTGACATACGCACACTCTATGACAAAACACTGACATACATATACTCTATGACAAAACACTGACATACACACACTCTATGACAAAACACTGACATACATACACTCTATGACAAAACACTGACATACATATACTCTATGACAAAACACTGACATCCATACACTCTATGACAAAACACTGACATACATACACTCTATGACAAAACACTGACATACATACACTCTATGACAAAACACTGACATACACACACTCTATGACAAAACACTGACATACACACACTCTATGACAAAACACTGACATACATATACTCTATGACAAAACACTAACATACATACACTCTATGACAAAACACTGACATACATACACTCTATGACAAAACACTGACATACATATACTCTATGACAAAACACTGACATACACACACTCTATGACAAAACACTGACATACATACAGTCCATGACAGAAGCCTCTTCAGGACAAAATTAG
Source organism: Chanos chanos (assembly GCF_902362185.1). Taxonomy (NCBI): domain Eukaryota; kingdom Metazoa; phylum Chordata; class Actinopteri; order Gonorynchiformes; family Chanidae; genus Chanos; species Chanos chanos. The sequence continues at coordinate 818,120 of NC_044501.1, read as the reverse complement.
ACCTTTTTACTATTATAACTTATTACCCTTCATTGAATCTGACTATTCCAATTACACACCACTAAATCTGACTATTCCAATTACACACCACTAAATCTGACTATCCCACTTACACGTCATTGGAATATATGGTGAGTTTATGCTGGTTATCAAACTGTATGGTAGCGGCAATATATTAGGGATGTCCCGATCAAGTGTTTTTGCCCCCGATCCCGATCCGAGTCATTTAATATTGATTATCTGCCGAGACCAAGTCCCGATCCGACACTTGTATTTTCCTAGGTAATACTGTCGCACAGTGCACATTTCAAGTACATTAAAGTGATCACAACCAGTTCAATGTATATGCTTGACAACTGAATAGCAAATGCATTAAGAAAAAAATTGCCTACGGCCAAGCCTTACTTTTTTTATTACTTTTTTTTATTACTTTATTTTACAAAATAACTAAGTAAACCTTCTTGTAAATCACCGGTAGAGCAGAGTCTGAAATGCAGTGTCGAGAGGGTAAGGCGTACTGTGGGAGTTATACCAGAAAATATACGCAAGTGTTCGATTTTATTTAATCTTACAATTATTCAAGTGGTTAAGTTGTCTGACTGTCAGTTACGTTGATACTTTTATCTTTGAGATCGGATAGGGACATCCCTAGAATAAATAGTGAGTTTATACTAGTTATCAAACTGTATGGTAACTGGAATATATACTGAGTTTATACTGGTTATCAAACTGTATGGTAACTGGTATCTATAGTCGGTTTGTACTGGTTGTCAAACTGTATTGTAACTGGTATATATGCTGAGTTTATACTGGTTATGAAACTATATGGTAACTGGTATATATACTGAGTTTATACTGGTGTTGAAACTGTATGGTAACTGGTATATATAGTCAGTTTATACTGGTTATGAAACTGTATGGTAACTGGTATACATACTGAGTTAATATTGGTTATGAAACGGAACCACTGCTTTAACAATGTGAGTGAAGAGAGGGGTCTAAAAAAGCACCATGTGCGAAGAGGGGCGTTCTTTCGCTTTAAGGTCAGAACTTTGCCTGGTACTCTCATCCAGAAACATGAAGTTCTGAAATAAGAAGACCCCATGTGTAATCACAGATAGGCAGGAATGCTGTATACCTGTATTCCTGTCTGTCAACACACACCCTCTGGCCCATGGCCTGGTGTGGGACAGGATCCGATGGCAGCCGGCGAGAGAGAGAGGTGGAGCACATGGCAGGCTTTGATTTTGCTGTAACTTTTGTCTTGCTCTCCTCCACCTCACACAGTTCATGGCCAGAAAAGGCCTGTCCACATCCAGCCGAAACAGGGGCGCGGCCGCTCTCAAGAGTCAGGCCGGGCTGTCCTCCTGAGTGAACATGGTCCAGATACACAGTGGACTTCAGGAAAAGAGGATACACATTCTTCTCCATAAAGGTCTGGACTTCTGTCTGGGCCTGATCAAACAGTGCTCCGTGGAGAGAGCTGTGTGTAACACAGTCCTGGATGAAACGCTTTGTGGTGTCTTTGATCTGCCGTGACACTACTCCACCACTCCCGTCTGTAACATACCTCCGGTAGATGGCTTTGGCTAGTCTGAGACGCTTCTCCATTTCCACATTGTCTGGAATCTTCCGGAATCCGCTGCATGCAAACCAGAAATCCAGCAGATCCGCCCTACCCTCCTGTTCCAGAAATAAACGGAACTGCCGCGCCCCGTCCTGATCATCCAACAAGCGACGTAAGGACTCCGCCCAGCAGAGGTATGGAATCGTGGGAGAGACGCACCCCTCCGGCTCGTACCCCAAATCCAGGTCACTATGGCGACGGGTTACCCTCTGAGCCTGGACCTGAGAACAGTCCCCTTCTTTGGGTTTGAAGCTGAGGTTCTGTGATGTGCCAAGGCGGGGCACCGGGCCCCTGCCCCCTTCCTCTCCTGGGACAGGTGGACGGGGAAAATCCTCATTAAAATTGGCCAGCAGGTCGTCATGACAACCATACACCGTCGCGCTCATCATTTTCATAACAGCACAGCACAACAACGCCAGATGACTAAGAGAGAGAGAGAGAGAGCGAGAGAGAGAGAGAGAGAGAGAGGGAGACTGAATATTAAAAATTCCATGCGCAACACAATACCTAATATAAGCATGGGGAACACTTTTGTTTAAAAAAAATGAGAATGTATGAATTAATGAATGAATGTATGAATGAATGAATGAATGAACTGCACAATCATACATTTTTTTTTGTGGAGGGTGTAACAGGGCTATCTGTCTTTCTGCCAGTATTTGAGGTCTCCACCACCAATAGACATGAAGATATTATGAATAAAACAAGGCCTGGCAGCATATTCTGATCATTTTCATAGGACCATAATGGTATGTGGGGGGGGGTAGTAGAAACATAAAACGTGCATGGAACATGGGCTTGATGTACGGTTATTAAGGGTACAAAAGTGCCAATGTCCTTCTGTTTTTCCTTCATACAAAAATAGACACAGATCTGAGAGATATTTTACCTACGGCAGAAAACCATCCATTTGAGGATTACATTTTGCCTCAGTATTTCCATGAATCAGTGCATAATGAATCATAGGGATTCACTTATCAAGGAAACACCAAGCATGTGCCCAGTTCAGTCCTGTTGCTCAAGTTATAGGGTATCACGTGTTATTACATTGTTATTATATCCTCTAGTACATAATTTGCTACATTGCACATCATTTTCAATAAAGTTATTTGGTTTTGTTTTATTCAGTATCTTAGTCTATTTTAGATATGGGATATAAAATTTAACCACACCGTTGAATATAGCATCTATCAGAATTTATGCCTATTTCTATAATGATGGCTTGATAGTCAACAATATAGCTTGCTTTAATGACCCACAGTAAAATAAGCCTTTAGGAAACATCTATTTTCTTATATCTAATCAATATTTCAGAGACTGGAACATGTATAAGTAGAGGTAAAAAGCTTCTTGATTATGGATGTTTTGTTCCTAGAGGTAAAACAACGCCTTTAACTATGTGTATTTATCTGTGATGGAAACATGGAAGGATGTTGGCACTCTGAACACTAAATGACCATACATTAAGCTATCTCCACATACATTTTCATGTTCCTACTAGCTACTGAACATACCACTTTGGTCCTATGAAAATGACCGTAAATCACTACCGTGCCTTGTTTTATTCTTAAAATCTTTATGTCTATTGGTGGAGGCCTCAAATATCAGCACAAAATGAATAAAAGATTGTATCTGAAGAAAAAATAATGATTGATTCCATTTGGGTGCAAAAAATGGGTTTATAATCCCTACAATATCAACCTCGTTTAGGTATTTCACTCTTTTTTCCAAATTTAGGACATTATAGAAAATCAATTAGCATGCAGTACAAACTTTTAATGATTCAGTCACACTGAGAACATGTTTGTCTTCCATCCTACAAAGTTTGGTGAGGCTAGGAATAATACTTTTCAAGATATTAACGCCCAAACATGATTTCCAGGTAAAGCGTTTTTGAGGGTGTAAAAATGAAAAAACACCAAGGGCCAAAACATATAAAAACATTGGAATTGAACAAAAATATTTTACAGACCTTAGTTTTGGGACCCACACATTATATAGATAAACTTTAAACAAAAATCTGAGATGGTGCTGCAAGCACTTCTCCTGGACTCTGATTTGATACGAAATGACCCATGTAAATAAATAAATAAATAAGTTTGTGTGTATATAACCGTTAAAACACTAATTAGAGCAGTTTACAACTCCGGTGAATAATTTTGTTGAATAAAAAAACTTAATAAAAATAACAGACTTGGACAAATTTTCAACAAGTAAATGAAATTCCGTGTATTTTATTCAGGTTAAACCGAATTCATTACATTTCACTTAAAAGCATGTAATCGTTGAGCTGTTACCGAGCACGCAGCAAAACATAATTAAACGAATTATCGGTTTATACAAAATACACATAAAAATAATCCGTCAAGGGGGTGGCGCGACTTCAGACAGGATTCCGAAACACTTTAGCCTTATCCACAGCAACGTTAAAAACAGATACTGACTGTGGATGAGACGATATTTCTGTTCCGCTGATGAAAACATTTTCCTTTTAATCACTGAAGAAAACGGTGAATTAACCTACCTTCTCTAGCCAGGAGAGGTGGATATCAGCACAACATCTCTCATGGAACTTTAACTAGCCTACGTTTTGCGTCGTGCAACTGGAGCCAAAGGTATTATTACACAAGAGAACATTTACAAATAACTTTAAAATGACGCCGCCTTTCAGAACTTGTGATGTTAGCCTACAAAAGTCCCGCTTTGCTCATGTCCTTCCTTTCTCCCGCTGTACGGTGTCCCTGGTGATCACTGAACTCTGGCGTAACATTGCGCTACAGGCTGTCTCCGTAGAGAGCGCGTCCCTGTACGAGCGCGTCCCTTCCAAAGGCACCCACATAACGGATGCGACACTCGACTCTTACGGAACCGCCTGGTCGCAACTAACGGAATATCGAAGGCGCGGCTTATAATTAAATTAAAGGCGACACAAACGAATGCATTCTACCCCCCGACTCTCTCTCTCTCTCTCTCTCTCTCTCACACACACACACACACACACAGTTATATATCTTCACAGCTGTACATAGCCTATATCTGCTATATTTTCTTCTCTCTCTCTCTCTCTCTCTCTCTCTCGATCTATTTGCAGTTCATCTGTGTTTTGAATTAGTGTAGATTTTTGTGTAGGTTTTATGAATCAGTGTAGGTTTTGTGTAGGTTTATGAATTAGTTTAGGTTTTGTGTGGGTTTTATGAATTAGTTTAGGTTTTGTGTAGGTTTTATGAATCAGTGTAGGTTTTGTGTAGGTTTATGAATTAGTGTAGGTTTTATGAATTAGTTTAGGTTTTGTGTAGGTTTTATGAATTAGTATAGGTTTTGTGTGGGTTTTATGAATCAGTGTAGGTTTTGTGTAGGTTTATGAATTAGTTTAGGTTTTGTGTAGGTTTTTATGAATTAGTGTAGGTTATAAATTGAATAGAGAGTGTAGTACTGAGCTTTACTGGGATCATCTATATTTGAATCCTCATACTTTAACCCTAACCTGTACTAACCTGTTCACTCCCAGTACTAATCCACTTACTCCAGCAAAATCTTACCTGTTTTCAGCCTGTAGAGAGAGATTGTACAGTGTAGAATGACATCAAGATCACACCCTCATAGCTCTAAAACACCAGCTCCATAATCACTCCCTCACAACTCCATAATCACACCCTCACAACTCTATAATCACACCCTCACAGCTCTAAAACACCAGCTCTATAATCACACCCTCACAGCTCTAAATCACCAGCTCTATAATCACTCTCTCACAACTCTAAACACCAGCTCTATAATCACACCCTCACAACTCTAAACACCAGCTCTATAATCACACCCTCACAACTCTATGATCACACCCTCACAGCTCTAAAACACCAGCTCTATAATCACACCCTCACAGCTCTAAAACACCAACTCTATAATCACACCCTCACAATTCTAAACACCAGCTCTATAATCACACCCTCACAACTCTATAATCACTCCCTCACAACTCTAAACACCAGCTCTATAATCACTCCCTCACAACTCTAAACACCAGCTCTACGATCTCCCTCACAACTCTAAACACCAGCTCTATAATCACTCCCTCACAACTCTAAACACCAGCTCTATAATCACACACTCACAACTCTATAATCACTCCCTCACAACTCTAAACACCAGCTCTATAATCACTCCCTCACAACTCTATAATCACACCCTCACAACTCTAAACACCAGCTCTATAATCACTCTCTCACAACTCTAAACACCAGCTCTATAATCACTCCCTCACAACTCTAAACACCAGCTCTATAATCACACCCTCACAACTCTATAATCACTCCCTCACAACTCTAAACACCAGCTCTATAATCACTGCCTCACAACTCTAAACACCAGCTCTATAATCACTGCCTCACAACTCTAAACACCAGCTCTATAATCACACACTCACAACTCTATAATCACACCCTCACAACTCTATAATCACTCCCTCACAACTCTAAACACCAGCTCTATAATCACTGCCTCACAACTCTAAACACCAGCTCTATAATCACACACTCACAACTCTATAATCACTCCCTCACAACTCTAAACACCAGCTCTATAATCACTCCCTCACAACTCTAAACACCAGCTCTATAATCACTCCCTCACAACTCTAAACCCCAGCTCTACGATCTCCCTCACAGTCTTAAAACCCTAGATCCATGGGGGGGAAAATAACTGTCTTGGTGTGTCTGACCCCTAGCTCATCGTGTAGTGTCTGACTGAAGCTCCTCTTCCCCTGAGTTGAATAAGGCGCCATTTGACCATGGCTGTTCATGATATGTTGATAGACATCCACAGCAAGAGGGGGGGTGCTGTGCCCAACCACTGTTATCGGTATTATCAAGCAAGATCGCTGTGAACAACATATAAATACACAAAATAAGAAGAAAGTAACACTTTAACATTCTGTCCAAGTAGGACTGAGAGAGATAGAGAGAGAAATGGACATCTACCTAGCTAGCTGTCAGTCTGTCTGTCTGTCTGTCTGTCTGTCTATCTGTCTTTCTGTCTGTCTGTCTGTCTGCCTGCCTGCCTGCCTGTCGTCTTGCAGTGGTAGGTCTGAAACAGAAGTCTATTGCTGGTGTTAATGCTGAAACAATGACTTTGACCTTTGTGTGTGTGCCCAGGGGGCAGTCAGCTCGACTTTGTGATCATTAAAAAAACATGAGCCCAGTGTGTGTAAGACACTCCGCCTGGCTCACCCACCGCGGCTGCAGCGGTAAGGAGGAGCGGTAAGGAGAGGTTAGAGAGATGGAGGGAGGTGACATGAGGTGCAGAGAAAGGTCAAACAGTTGGAGGCCAAGGGATTCCTCCAATCCCTAATCAATCTCTCTCACACACACACACACACACACACACACACACACACACACACACACCTGATACTCCCAAAGTCCCTCAGACACCTGACATACATACTCACTCTTAAACACACACACACACACACACACATGCAGTGTGACCAGTACTGTTTCTGTGAGTCTAGATGAACTAACTGCCTCGCTGAATAATTCTCCTTGGCATTGTTACAAAACTCTGGATTCTACACCCTGATTGGCTGTACCATGACCAGAGGTGTGTGCTGAGAAGAGCTATTCAGTTACTATGTCAACAAAGACCGAGATGGTGTGAGCTGCGTCTGTGTCAGTATGACATGCAAAGTGGGTGTCTTTTACATGTATGTCTTAGGCACCCACCGTCTGGCCAAAAACTCGAAATGTTGGCTACTTGTTACAAAGCAGGTCAAGCCAGCATTTTACAAGATTATATAAATCTTGTAAAATTACTCCACTTTCTGTGCAAAATGTTGCACTATGTTTAACACTTTCAATTAACTTAGAATTGTAACTTTTCTCAGGACCAC
>NC_044501.1:798106-808106 GCF_902362185.1 Chanos chanos | reverse complement strand
AGAAGAAGAAGAAGAAGAAGAAGAGAACAGAAAAGATATAGGAAAAGAGTTAACAAGAATGGGAAGAAAAATCATAATTTTAAAATGCACTAAAATATTAGTTATAGGACAGTCTGTACGACATTCACATTGAGCAAAAGTCTGACAGTGTCTTCAAGTTTGGATGCTATTATTTCGGTGCTGAAATCAGTATTGTTAATTTGGCAGACACAGAGCAAGAGAACCAAAGTCTGTTTGTTCCGAAAGAATTATTAACCACTGACCGGTTTTCATGTTTAGAAAAACTAGGGAATTCCGTTCCTTACTCCACTGTGTATGTTGTCCATCAGAAAACAGTATGCCATTAGAGGTTGCATTCAGAGAGTCGTGTTTATCAGACAGGGAGAGAAACAGGGAGTTGAGGATGTTTGGTGAGGAGTCTGAGAACAACTCTTTCCTCTAACTGCCCTGCTCTGAAACTCAAACACTCCTAATATCGATTTCAAACTCGATCATTCGTCATTCCATAATGCTTTCAGTTACCCGGTCAGTACGTGGACAGCACAATGTGTAAATAGTATAGTTAGTCTTTTTGTCTTTAAAATGGAAAGACAATTAACGAAAATGAGAACTAAGGTAAAAACGTCTGTAACGCGTTTTATGTGAAGATTGTCCCTGAAAGCGCCCCGTAGAACTTGAGCTCAGATGTGGCGCAGGAACATGAATGAGAACGCAGACAACCACACACGTGTGTAACTTCAGCTCCAGCAGAAAAATATTACAGATGTCGGCATGCAAAGTTAGGGTAGTGCATGCAAACTAACAAAGTTTATTATTCGTTTGGGAAGTTTAGGCCTCTAGCCGTGGTGTTTTTCTACGAATTAGCAAAGTGCTCCAGGCACTTGTAAGGTGTTTGGTGTTATTCGCTCGCTGCATGCCTGGTCTAAACCATTAGCTCCGTGATCGCATTAATTAGTCTTTAAGATAAGGCGAAGGTGAATTAAACATGTCAGAAGCACCAGCTATGAGAAAGAGGAATAAGAAGCGCTATGGCGGCTCTAAAAACAAAAAACGGAGAGGTTTTCGGGAACTCGAAGTGGGTATGGAGGGCATCCTGATCACCTGTAATATGAACGAACGGAAGTGCACCTCCGAAGCATTCAGTCTCCTTAACGAGTACGCGGACAACCTCTACGGTCCAGAAAACGTACGGTATCTGATTACACTCACCTCTCTTAAGAACAGGTGCTAGCGTAACGCTTCCTTTAAACTTGGTTTTTTTTTTTTTAATTTACTCCTGAAAAGCTAAGACAGGCCAACTAAGTGACGCCAGTAGCCTCTATGCAAAGAACGAGCGCAAAATACACAGACTGATTAAATATTCAGATGTAGTCACAAATAAGGTTTAGTATGGTTTAGTATAACATTGACAGTGTGTTAAACCTGCATAGGACAGGCCCTTGTGTGCTGTCCTGCACTACACGTTCGGTGACAACGGTTTGTTGTCAAAAGTATGAGCTGACGAATTCTGTATGCTTCTGTAGAAGAATGTTCCTCTTCTGAATACACTTCTAAATTAGTTGTACGTCGAGCTTACGTTGTTGTTTTTGTTATGTATCGTGCGAAATGTTTGTGTTTGTCTTGCGTCAGTTAGCAGACACGGAGGACAGCAACACTGAGGATGAGGGCGAGGATCCAGACGACGCGGAGACGGCGCTGAAGAAGGAGGTGACGAAGATTCGTTCCTCCACAGAGAAACAGCAGCGGCGCTTTCAAGCGCTGGACAGCGGCGCCGCTAATGTCGTTTTCATCCGCACTCAGAACATCGGTAAGATCGTCTGTCTCGGTCACGGGTCCGTCTCTGAGGAACATATCATTGTATTATATCACATTATATATAGTAAAATTACATTGCAGAATATCACGTCCTCTCACACACAGTCATGCTAAACTCCCTTGGACAGCATTTGTTACAGTGGTGCTAGTTTTGGGTTGTATGCTCACTTTGTTTGAAGGGTGTGACCTCTCTCTCTCTCTCTCTCTCTCTCTCTCTGTCTCTCTCTCTCTCTCTCTCTCTCTCTCTCTCTCTCAGTTTCACTGCTGTTTCAGTTAAAGCACTTGGTGAGTTTTTAGGGTAAAACAGCTTTGAATGTTGCTGCTTTCAGACCCGGCTGAGCTGGTTCATCAGATCCTGGAGGATTTGTACCAGACGAAGAAGAGGAAATCTCGTTTGATCCTGCGTATGCTGCCCGTGAGTGGGACCTGCAAGGCATTTCCGGAGGACATGGAGAAATATCTGGGCAGCTTCCTGGAGCCCTGGTTTAAGACGCCCAACCACGCCTCGTACCAGATTGCCTTCAAAGCCAGGAACAGCAGCCACAATAAGAGAGAGGACGTTATCAAAGCGCTGGCTGGTACTGTTGTCTGTCCAGCCTGGGTTTTTATTATTTTTTTTTTTAGTTGCTGTTTTATGTTTGTTTGTTTTTAAGCATTGTTTTGTGGGGTATACCACAGAGGAGGACCTCTCAAATTAGCCAAACTACAAGTAAACCTGCGACTAATATGAGATTAACAGATAAAACTGGAACACATCCGGTCACAGCCAAAAATGGGCCAGTGAGAACTGCCCTTAAGTTCTTCCTCGTGTTGCCTGGAGGTCTTGTTTGAATACACAGATACACAGAAACAGACAAAATAGTTTGTTCTGAAATTCTGTAATGACATTTCAGAAGTGGCTAACTTTCCCTTTAAACTCCACAGTGTGACCCCCCCTCGCCTCCCCAGTTAGCCTTACTCACTTTCTCTCTCTCCCTCTCCCTCTCTCTCTCTCTCTCTCAGGGCTGGTGGGGAGGCTGAACCCGGAGAATAAGGTGGATTTGACGGAGCCAGAGCTGACTATAATCATTGAAGTCATTAAGACTGTCTGCTGTGTCAGTGTGGTCAGACACTACACTCTCTTCAGGAAGTACAACCTGCAGGAAGTAGCCAAGACCGAAACCAATCAAAAACAAGCCCTACAGGAAATGGCTGAGACAGGGGCCAATCAAAAACAAGCCCTACAGGAAATGGCTGAGACAGGGGCCAATCAAATCCCACCCGCACAGGCAGAGGTTGCCGAAGCACAGTCTGAGAGTGACGGACATGAGAAGGGCGGGGCAGTGGTAAAGGAGGGTGTGGCCAAGGGGGCGTGGCAGAGTGATGTGACTGAAGGCGGAGACTGAGTGTCAGGGATGGGAGTGTTTGCTAACCTCAGGAGATTTGTGAAAGAGATGAACTGTCTGTCTGAGTGTGAACTGTCTGTCTGAGTGTGAACTGTCTGTCTGAGTGTGAACTGTCTGTCTGAGTGTGGTCTCATCACGCCTCCTCTTCTCTCTCCTGTTCTCCTCTAATGTCCTCAGTTTTTCTGTGATCGATCCTCCCTCATCACGCGGTCCCCTGCAGCGGTCCTCTGTGTGACCAGGACATTTTTAACAGAGTACGTGTGTTATTGTAAAGAGGTTAAAGAGGTAACAGAAAAGAATCCTTTGGAACTGATGACATACTGTAGTCCATCCATGCGCTACACATATTTGTATTTAGTGTGTGTGTTTTTTCATTTGCATATTTTTTTCAAAGAGATGAATTATGGTTTTGAGCATTTTATGTAGACATATGGATGTTTTTGATTGGCTGACCACTTTCTGCTGATCCTGATGTATTGTTTTTGAATTTTGAATTCATGCTCACTGAACTCTGTGTGTCTTCTCTCTTCACTGGTTTTAGTTTTTATTCAAACATGAAATGAAAAAACTTTACCATTCGACTGAGTCTCTTCTCACTTTTGTTTCTCAAATTTGTTACATATCAGAAAACAGGTCAAACAGGGTCACAGGTCAAACAGGTTCAGGGGTCACATAGGGTTGCAGGCTGAAGGCCAGTGTTGTGAAATGTAACAGGATTTTACACTGGCCAGTGTTGATTTGGAGTGGAGAGTGCAGCGTCATTAATGCTGTAGACAGACAGATGTTTCAGGGGAGACAGCAGTAATTTAAACATGTGTTTTCCTCTCATAGTTTTCATATTTAAAACTAATACATTTCTCTCACTGTGTATGACGTTATATAGGCTATTCTGACATAAGTTTGAACTAAAGACAAAATTGTCTGTTTTAATCCATTTTTAAATTAAAGCAACTGCCTTAACTTTAAAGCTAGAGAGAGGGTGTGTGTGCGTGTTGTTTTATATATATATATAAATATTAAGTGTCAGTCTGAAATGAACTGTAGGAAAACGATATTAAGTTAAGTATCAGTCTGAAGTTAACTTTCGGAAAACAAGATTAAGTGTCAGTCTGAAGTTCACTGTAGGAAAACAAGATTAAGTGTCAGTCTGAAGTTCACTGTAGGAAGTGTCTGGTGTTAGCCCCGCCCCCTGGGGCGGCTGAATGTGTCTCCTCCGGGTAAACAACACGCTAAAATGATTGACAAGAGAAACACACAATCAGCCTGATTTATTTCTCCCAGCTGATTTTATAGGTGTGGCAGTTAACTACGCAGGTGAGCCTAAAACCTATTCTTTAAGTTTCATGCAATGACTTTAAAACTGTAGACAAACTTGTTTTGGTTGACTGATTTTATGTAAAACGTTTAAAGAGAGACTTACGGCTGTAAAGTTCATTTCACTGTTGGGTAAAGTCTCACAGTAGTTTGAGGATACAATGTTAATTTGTGTTTTACACACATACAGTGTATTCCAGTGAAGAGTCTGAATCGAAGCACCAGGTTCGACTTTGCAAGGTCACAAAAACTTACAGTAATCTGGTGCTCGCAGCTCAAGTTAGTGAAGAATCTATCAACTCACTGAGTTCACAAGTGAACAGCACAAAGAACTGTTTATATCCACTGATGCACTTACATACACTTGTGGATATTGTATTTGACAAGTAAAAAGCTAAGATTTTCCTCTTTCTTATCATCAAACATAGCAAAGAAAACATCCTTAAAACAAAAGGAGAAGAGTCGTGAATGCGTGTGTTTGAATAAGGTCTCGAGTGTCTCACCAACAGACAGGACAATTCCTAAACAACTGTGAGTCATTTTTTTAATCTGCATTCCCACAAAAGGAGGAGTTAGATGCCATGTCAATTTACAATTTATAATTTAGTTATTTAGCAGACGCTTTTAGCCAAAGCGACTTACAATCAGTGCATCAGTCGGATTTCTAATACCTCATAAGCAGACATCACTAAAAAGACTGAGCGTCAATTTACTCCTTCATATTGCACCCTTGGAATACTTTGACAAACACAGATACAAGACAAGCTTTTTTTTTTAAGGAAAGGGAGGGTTAGGCAGTGGGGGACAGGTGGGTTCTAAAGAGGTGGGTTTTCAGTTTCTTGCGGAAGATGGTGAGGGATTCCGCAGTCCTAACTGTATGAGGGAGGTCGTTCCACCACCTCGGGGCAATGGCGGAGAAGAGGCGTGGTCGGGAGGAGCGGCTGCCAGGTTCCCAAAGTGAGGGGACCGTCAGTTGACCAGAGGTGGTAGAGCGGAGGGGTCTAGTAGGGGTATAAGGAGTTATTAGGGACTGAAGGTATGGTGGGGCGGAGCCTCTTGTTGCCTGGTAGGCCAGTACCAGTGTCTTGAACTGGATGCGGGCAGCTACCGGAAGCCAGTGGAGCGCAGTAAGCAGTGGAGTGACATGAGAGTGCTTAGGGAGGTTGAATACCAGGCGCGCAGCGGCGTTCTGCACGAGCTGGAGCGGCCTGATGGTGCAGGTCAGTAAGCCAGCCAGTAGAGCGTTGCAGTAGTCCAGGCGGGAGATGACAAGCGCTCTTTTGTCTCTCAAGGAAATATTCTGCTGGGTAGAACTCATGGATAAATGTGAAAGTAACGTCTCTCTGACTTTGTTGGTAAGTAGATGTGAATATAATGTCTCTCTGACTTTGTTGGTAAGTAGATGTGAATATAATGTCTCTCTGACTCTGTTGGTAAGTAGGTGTGGATATAATGTCTCTCTGACTTTGTTGGTAAGTAGATGTGGATATAATGTCTCTCTGACTTTGTTGGTAAGTAGATGTGGATATAATGTCTCTCTGACTTTGTTGGTAAGTAGGTGTGAATATAATGTCTCTCTGACTTTGTTGGTAAGTAGATGTGGATATAATGTCTCTCTGACTCTGTTGGTAAGTAGATGTGGATATAACGTCTCTCTGACTTTGTTGGTAAGTAGGTGTGAATATAATGTCTCTCTGACTTTGTTGGTAAGTAGATGTGGATATAATGTCTCTCTGACTCTGTTGGTAGACACATGTAAGAGTCAAGGCCCAGACTTTTTTATCAAGGCTCATTCTTTACTATACCATTTCAGTGTGGGATTATACAGAGAATAGTGGTACAATTTCTGTGTGGGATTATACAGTGAATAGTGGTACCATTTCAGTGTGGTATTATACAGTGAATAGTGGTGCCATTTCAGTGTGGGATTATACAGTGAATAGTGGTGCCATTTCAGCATGGGATTATACAATGAATAGTGGTGCCATTTCAGCATGGGATTATACAGTGAATAGCGGTGCCATTTCATCATGGGATTATACGATGAATAGTGGTGCCATTTCAGCATGGGATTATACAGTGAATAGTGGTGCCATTTCAGCATGGGATTATACGATGAATAGTGGTGCCATTTCAGCATGGGATTATACAGTGAATAGTGGTGCCATTTCAGCATGGGATTATACAGTGAATAGTGGTGCTATTTCAGCATGGGATTATACAGTGAATAGTGGTGCCATTTGTTACGTTCCCCAGTCCTGGTGGCCGCCTATATAATTGCAGCTAGGCAGCACTGCGATCCTCCGACAAGAGGTAGAATACATGCTCTCGAACGGCATAGCTGAGCCTAGCTCTAGCCCTTGGAGTTCGCCGTGTATTTTAGTCAGTAAGCCAGATGGAACGTATCGGTTCTGCACGGACTACCGTCGGGTCAATGCAGTTACCACTCCAGACAGCTATCCCCTGCCTCGAGTGGATAACTGTGTTGACCGCGTAGGATCTGCCGTTTTCGTTAGTAAGATCGACCTATTAAAAGGTTATTGGCAGGTCCCACTTACTGCTAGAGCTCGAGAGATTTCCGCCTTTGTTACACCAGACTCATTTCTAAATTATAAAGTCATGGCGTTTGGAATGAGAAACGCACCGGCGACCTTCCAACGCCTGGTTAACATTGTGCTGTCAGGTATGTCTGGCTGCGAAGCCTACCTTGATGATGTGCTGGTTTATAGTATGACGTGGGCAGAACATCTGGGGCAACTGCGTGAACTTTTCCGCCGTTTGTCGAAGGCTAACCTTACTATAAACTTGGCCAAGTGTGAGTTCGGAAAGGCCACCGTTACTTATCTGGGGCGAGTCGTTGGTCGGGGCCAGGTTTTCCCTGTGGTGGCAAAAGTAGCTGCCGTTCAGGACTACCCTGTTCCTAGTGAACGACGTGGGTTGCGACGTTTTTTGGGTATGGTTGGTTACTACTGCAGCTTTTGTAAAAACTTTTCCTCTGTCGTGTCTCCGCTAACGGACTTACTGAGTCTTAAAGTCAAGTTTGAATGGACAGAGACGTGTCAAAAGGCGTTTAAAAATGTGAAGGGCCTCTTGTTGTCTGCTCCTGTTCTAGCCACGCCCGACTTTAACAAGCCGTTTCGTCTTGCTGTGGATGCGAGTGACGTCGGTGTGGGAGCTGTCCTTCTGCAGTGTGGCGCTGACAATATAGAACATCCTGTCTCTTATTTTTCTCGAAAGTATAATGGGGCACAGCGAAACTACTCCACGATTGAGAAGGAAACTTTGGCTTTAGTATTGGCTATTCAACACTTTGAGGTTTATTTGGGAGGTTCTTCATTTCCAATTTTAGTTTATACTGATCATGACCCACTGAAATTTCTAAACCGCATGTATAATGCGAACCAAAGGCTGATGCGCTGGAGTTTGATGTTGCAACCCTTCGACCTTCGAATTGTTCATGTTTGCGGAAAAGATAACGTCTTAGCAGACGCGTTGTCTAGAGCTGAACGTTAAGAGACGTTTCTGTTAAGTTGTGTGACCTTCAGCACCAAATTAATTTGGATCTTATCTATATATCTGTGTGTGTGCGCGGGCGTGTGTGTGTATATGTGTGTGCGCGCGCATGTGTGTGCGTGCGTATATATATGTACATGTTCTCTGCGTGGACTGCAAAACAGGATTGTGTACAATAAAATATTAGTTTTTGTTGGACACTTGCAGGTATGGTATGGACTATATTAATTCTCCTGTTATGTTATAGCCTACCTTACCTATGACATTTTGAATAATGGAATCGTTTGAGTTGTAGCTCTGTGCCGCTCCAACCTATGAGCTGCATGCACAGTAGCTACCTAGGTGGTTGGATTATCTCTATGTTTTCTTTGTTGACTGTTCTCTTTTGGCGACCAGTCACCATTTTGGGGTGGGGGTGTTACGTTCCCCAGTCCTGGTGGCCGCCTATATAATTGCAGCTAGGCAGCACTGGCAACCCCTTCTGGTGGCGATTATGTTTTTGTTTGTTTTGTTTTGGTATGTTTTTCTAACCTTTTGATTAGGGGCACCTGAAACCTGTGGGCTGAGCCTATTTGTAGACCCTCCTGGCACTGTTCCCGTGAGACGCGCATGGGTGCCCTCGAGGATACTGGTCCATCCCAGCACAACGTGATGGTGTTCCCGCTTCGCTTCCTAAATTCGCTTTGTTAATTCTTTGTCTACTTATTTCGGATAATAAAACCCCTAGATATTGACCCATTATCGTGTGCGTCTCCCCCTTTATGCTACGAGCTGGTGATCGGCCGTAACACCATTTCAGCATGGGATTATACAGTGAATAGTGGTGCCATTTCAGCATGGGATTATACAGTGAATAGTGGTGCCATTTCAGTGTGGGATTATACAGTGAATAGTGGTGCCATTTCAGTGTGGGATTATACAGTGAATAGTGGTGCCATTTCACCATGGGATTATACACAGTAGGTGATTTGTTAATTTGTAAGGGGGGGGGGGGGCACAATGGCCAATGACACTGCTCTAATAAAACCAAAGGCGGTGGAGTATGTTTTTACATTAACCATGAATGGTGTAGAGACATTTGTGTTCTGTCCAAAACGTGCTACCCTGAACTGGAATCTCTTTTCATCTGTTGCAAGCTACTCCAATCACCTAGGGAATTTAACTCTATAATTCTACTCCACTCACCTAGGGAATTTAACTCTATAAGTCTGGTCGGGGTCCATGTCCCTCCACTGGCATGAGCCAACTCAGCACAACAACAGCTGGCTGACCAGATTATAGAAGTCGAGCATGAACCCTCAGATTCTCCCATCATCGTTATGGGAGCCTTCAACCACATCAACCTGAGTGTGGAATTACCAGCATATAAACAGTTAATCAGCTGCCCCACCAGAGAAGGCAATACTCTGGACCACTGCTACAGCACTATTCAGGGTGCATGCCAGGCCACCTCCCGTGCCCCTCTCCGAAACTCTGACCACAGCCTGGTCCATCTCGAGCCCTCATACAGGAAAAAGCTTAAAGCCACGAAGCCTGAGATGCAATCAGTGAGAACATGGTCTCCTGATGCCGCAGAGGACTTGAGGGAATGTTTGGATTCTAACAACTGGGACTCTTTCAAATCTGCTAACAACCTGGATGACTGCATACCAACGTATAGGTCCCACAGGGATATGTTAAGTTACCCAATACTGTTATTACAACTAAATACACTGACAACACAGGGACCTATACATTAAATTACCCAATACTGTTATTACAACTAAATTTCACCTACCTGTGACTCTTTGAAGTATTTGAAATATTTTGAAGGAATATTTCTCTTTTTCATATGACCTACCTGGAACAAAAGTACCAACTCCTTTGACTTTTACTGAAATGTACCTACCTACAGAAAAGATCCATTATGCCTCCCACTCTGTGTGGAGTGGATTATAAAATGTCCAGTTCTTTTCTTCAAACATGCATTTAAC
>NC_044501.1:775606-785606 GCF_902362185.1 Chanos chanos | reverse complement strand
TCAGTCAGTCACCAGACACATCTCTGACTGAGAAAAAATAAAATTCACAGACATACTTACAAGAGCAGATCACATGTTGTAAAGCGAATGAGTTTAATGAAGTGTACTGACCTTAACGATGTGTACTGACCTTAACGATGTGTACTGACCTTAACAATGTGTACTGAGTTTAATTATGTGTATGGAGTTTAATTATGTGTATTGGAGTTTAATGGTGTGTATGGAGTTTAATGATGTCTATTGGCCAAGCCAAAAACAGACTGAATAATGGTCTAGGGCAACATTTCCAAAACTTGAGGTTAAAGAAACCCTGTCCTAGAGTTTTATATCTTTAGAGAGAGTCCAGAGGACTGAAGAGAGGTTACAGAAACCCTGTCCTAGAGCTTTATATCTTTAGAGAGAGTCCAGAGGACTGAAGAGAGGTTAAAGACACACTGTCCTAGAGTTTTATATCTTTAGAGAGAGTCCAGAGGACTGAAGAGAGGTTAAAGACACACTGTCCTAGAGCTTTATATCTTTAGAGAGAGTCCAGAGGACTGAAGAGAGGTCACAGAAACCCTGTCCTAGAGCTTTATATCTTTAGAGAGAGTCCAGAGGACTG
The DNA here is from genome assembly GCF_902362185.1 of Chanos chanos. Lineage (NCBI taxonomy): Eukaryota > Metazoa > Chordata > Actinopteri > Gonorynchiformes > Chanidae > Chanos > Chanos chanos. The sequence continues at coordinate 785,005 of NC_044501.1, read as the reverse complement.
AAGAGAGGTTAAAGACACACTGTCCTAGAGTTTTATATCTTTAGAGAGAGTCCAGAGGACTGAAGAGAGGTTAAAGACACACTGTCCTAGAGCTTTATATCTTTAGAGAGAGTCCAGAGGACTGAAGAGAGGTCACAGAAACCCTGTCCTAGAGCTTTATATCTTTAGAGAGAGTCCAGAGGACTGAAGAGAGGTCACAGAAACCCTGTCCTAGAGTTTTATATCTTTAGAGAGAGTCCAGAGGACTGAAGAGAGGTTAAAGACACACTGTCCTAGAGTTTTATATCTTTAGAGAGAGTCCAGAGGACTGAAGAGAGGTCACAGAAACCCTGTCCTAGAGTTTTATATCTTTAGAGAGAGTCCAGAGGACTGAAGAGAGGTCACAGAAACCCTGTCCTAGAGCTTTATATCTTTAGAGAGAGTCCAGAGGACTGAAGAGAGGTTACAGAAACACTGTCCTAGAGTTTTATATCTTTAGAGAGAGTCCAGAGGACTGAAGAGAGGTTAAAGACACACTGTCCTAGAGCTTTATATCTTTAGAGAGAGTCCAGAGGACTGAAGAGAGGTCACAGAAACCCTGTCCTAGAGCTTTATATCTTTAGAGAGAGTCCAGAGGACTGAAGAGAGGTCACAGAAACCCTGTCCTAGAGCTTTATATCTTTAGAGAGAGTCCAGAGGACTGAAGAGAGGTCACAGAAACCCTGTCCTAGAGCTTTATATCTTTAGAGAGAGTCCAGAGGACTGAAGAGAGGTTACAGAAACACTGTCCTAGAGTTTTATATCTTTAGAGAGAGTCCAGAGGACTGAAGAGAGGTCACAGAAACCCTGTCCTAGAGTTTTATATCTTTAGAGAGAGTCCAGAGGACTGAAGAGAGGTTAAAGACACACTGTCCTAGAGCTTTATATCTTTAGAGAGAGTCCAGAGGACTGAAGAGAGGTCACAGAAACCCTGTCCTAGAGCTTTATATCTTTAGAGAGAGTCCAGAGGACTGAAGAGAGGTCACAGAAACCCTGTCCTAGAGCTTTATATCTTTAGAGAGAGTCCAGAGGACTGAAGAGAGGTTAAAGACACACTGTCCTAGAGTTTTATATCTTTAGAGAGAGTCCAGAGGACTGAAGAGAGGTTAAAGACACACTGTCCTAGAGCTTTATATCTTTAGAGAGAGTCCAGAGGACTGAAGAGAGGTTAAAGACACACTGTCCTAGAGTTTTATATCTTTAGAGAGAGTCCAGAGGACTGAAGAGAGGTTAAAGACACACTGTCCTAGAGCTTTATATCTTTAGAGAGAGTCCAGAGGACTGAAGAGAGGTCACAGACACACTGTCCTAGAGCTTTATATCTTTAGAGAGAGTCCAGAGGACTGAAGAGAGGTCACAGAAACACTGTCCTAGAGCTTTATATCTTTAGAGAGAGTCCAGAGGACTGAAGAGAGGTCACAGAAACCCTGTCCTAGAGCTTTATATCTTTAGAGAGAGTCCAGAGGACTGAAGAGAGGTTACAGACACACTGTCCTAGAGCTTTATATCTTTAGAGAGAGTCCAGAGGACTGAAGAGAGGTCACAGAAACCCTGTCCTAGAGCTTTATATCTTTAGAGAGAGTCCAGAGGACTGAAGAGAGGTCACAGAAACCCTGTCCTAGAGCTTTATATCTTTAGAGAGAGTCCAGAGGACTGAAGAGAGGTCACAGAAACCCTGTCCTAGAGCTTTATATCTTTAGAGAGAGTCCAGAGGACTGAAGAGAGGTTACAGAAACCCTGTCCTAGAGCTTTATATCTTTAGAGAGAGTCCAGAGGACTGAAGAGAGGTCACAGAAACACTGTCCTAGAGCTTTATATCTTTAGAGAGAGTCCAGAGGACTGAAGAGAGGTTAAAGAAACACTGTCCTAGAGCTTTATATCTTTAGAGAGAGTCCAGAGGACTGAAGAGAGGTTAAAGACACACTGTCCTAGAGCTTTATATCTTTAGAGAGAGTCCAGAGGACTGAAGAGAGGTTAAAGAAACACTGTCCTAGAGCTTTATATCTTTAGAGAGAGTCCAGAGGACTGAAGAGAGGTTAAAGACACACTGTCCTAGAGCTTTATATCTTTAGAGAGAGTCCAGAGGACTGAAGAGAGGTCACAGAAACACTGTCCTAGAGCTTTATATCTTTAGAGAGAGTCAAGTTGAGGGGACTGCACTTACGTCCTGTGCTGTGACGACTGGACTGGATCCTGGAGCCTGAGGCTGCGTATCAGCGCTGGTCTCTTTACGCTGTCTAATCGGTGGTCTGAGCGTCTGAGGGACTGTGGACATCAGTCATAAAGACTTTCTCTGTCTGATTTCAGATCAGTCATAAAGACTTTCTCTGAGTCTGATTTCAGATCAGTCATAAAGACTTTCTCTGAGTCTGATTTCCCTCTCACAAAACACTGCAATTCCGTTTGTTTACGCTATCTCTGCACCTCTAAACAGCATACATTTTCTCAAAACAGTTCATGTAATACCAAATATACCCCCCACACAAACACACACACATATGGCACATTGTTTCCCTGTGTTTCTCTGTGTTTCCCTGTGTTTCTCTGTGTTTCCCTGTGTTTCTCTGTGTTTCTCTGTGGTCAGGGGAGAGATTGCAGGCCAATACCTGCGGGCCTTCTTCCTAAGCTGGGTGTCCACTCTTCCTCTGAGTCACTGCTATCAACAGGGGGCGCTCTCCTTGCCCTGCCTCGTCTCATAAAGGTAGGAACGGTGGAATTTAACCCTGCGAGAGAAAAAGAGAGCCGTACCAAACACAGATTCCATCTCCAGATCACTCCGCACTGATGCTTACAGAGTGTACCTCCTACAGAGATCACTCTCACATCACACGGTACTGCTGACACCTCCTCTGATCTCCTCTAAACACTCCCACATCACTCAGTACTGCTGACGCCTCCTCTGATCTCCTCTAAACACTCCCACATCACTCAGTACTGCTGACGCCTCCAGCTGATCTCCTGTAAACACTTCAGAGCAGTGAATCGATGCTTTAAGACGATAACTTGACTGACATGAGAGCGCACTCCATTTGGGACAGAAACACATGATTTCACTAAAGCTTTCAAGGTGGAAATGCATCCTGTTTTACATTAAACACCAAGTAATGGACTTGCTGGTGTAGTTTTTCATATATCCTACTGTAGCTGTAATATATCTATAGGTGATTTTCTACTGTCTAAATTTAGAATTTCAGTAAATCTGTTCATGGTCAAGCACACCCTGTTTTCCACCCTGTCTTAAAAATAGACAACTCCAGAGAGAAAGAGAAGGAATCGTTTAAAATGAGCTCATCTTATATGAAATGCTTTGCCAAGACGAGAAATAAATCTTTGTTAAATGACAACTCGTAATAACTGGGCATAATGGCATAATGCAATAAAAATGACAGACTCTACTGACCCTAACCCTAACTCACTTTATAATGTAGCAACTGGCATATAACATACAACGTATTACATTATGAGCAAAAAGATGCTGCATTATGTGATGAACATTTTATTACATTATAGGCATATTATTGCATTTATTACACGTTTATTACACCATGTGCCGTTATTACATTATACGCCTATTACATTATGAGTTGCTACAGACCTTCTCTAACACTGATATTTGACACACACTACATAAATTAACAAGGGGTCTTCAGCTGTCTCTTATTTAGTAAAAACCAAACGTGCCTATAGAAATCATGAACTCGTGGTTCCTCTTCATGTTTCTGTACCGCGACTTCTCACAGCTCTCCAGGCGAGCCCACTCCAGTTTAGTGAAGTACACCCGGAGTTCCGCAAAGTCATCCTGTAGCAAGCAGGCAAACACACACACACACACACACACACACACACACACGCACGCGCACACACACACACACACAAGCGCGCGATGCTTGCTGAGACTGAAATGATACTTGTTATTATTCTAACACAAATTACGTATTATGGAAGTCAAACTGACTTAATAATGACCTAAACCCTAAACCAGTGTTCAAGGTCCTGTTTCTTATTAAATCCTTATGAATCCAAAAAGAAAACTGGAACAGTCACTTTAGGAAAAGGCAATCCGTTTCTCTCACCTCATCGGAGGAGCTCATGTCTCCACTGCGCTTGTAAAACCTAGCAGGCTATCGCTAGCGGTAACACTGGACCTCTGGACCTTCGGCGTCGACTTCAAGTGTCTGGACCAACTCGGCCGAGAGTGAAACGATTCATAAGCAAATACTCAAAGTTACCTCTGACGCTCTGGTGCTGTTTTTATGTGTCTATAGATCTACGCCCAAGGCTCTGCCAGAATTCAGAACAAACTAGCTGATAAATTAGAAAAACCCGTTCACATTCTGCTCAGAAAAACGGTGGAATGACAGCGGAAAAGACACTTCGGAATTAAGGGCATTTGGTTAACAAGAAAGGTTTCCAACAATAACAAAAAGTCGCACTTAAACGACACACTTATTCGTGAGAAAAACTGTAAATACATGCTAAATATACGTCGGCACTAAATTGAGGTAATTTCAGACAGCAACAGTTAACAGACCTCAGGAATTATAAATAATGTACATATAATTTATGAATGAGAAGAAAAAGAATTTACCGTGCTTTCTCCAATGTAAATGTAAATAAGCTTTAAGTTTACAGAAGAAAAGGTCTGGACCGTGTACGTTATTTCGATATTTCACTTGGGCGGCTCGTTGACTCTGTTACTCTGAAAAATTCTCCTCAGAGAAAGTCGCCTGGAGATTTCTGTCAGGGTGCCTGGCTCGAGACGTTCCTTTCCCGCCACCGAGGTTAGAACGGCGGCAATTTATATGCCGCGTGAATAACCTCTCCTGGTCTGTCACAACGATTCGACGCCTAACATGATGCATAGTAGAATATACTGTATATGTATATGTATACTGTATATGTATATGTATATGCGCTGAACGGCGCAATACCTGTAGAGTAGCCCACGCGCTTTTGTTTCAGTCCACTGGATCGAAAGAGGTGAAGGCATTGGCTTAAATGTGCGCAAAACATTTGTGGTGCATACTTCAAGAAATTCAGTTAATTGTTTGTATTACTTCTTTAATGGCCACACTTGTCCAATAAAGTTTTTAAAGTCAAACACTTTTAGTTCAAATCCCATCCAAATCACGGTCTTAAACTGCCAAATCAGGAGGGTGTTACTGTTCCTGTGGGTAAAACAGCCAATGGTCAAATACACGCCTTTTGCAGCCCACTGAGAAACATTGTCCAACTGGCTCTTTGCAACTGATGTGTTTTGAGAAATATATCAGATAATAATAATTTTTTTTAAAGAGTTTTTATTCAAAACAAGTTTTCTTTAACATAGTATAGGCCTACAGAAATAACAAAATCATGAAATGCAAAATGAAACATCCCTGTAAAAACGTATTAGAAAACAAATTACTAACAAGGTGTTAGGTTTACCTGACCCAATGAAATCTTAAAAGGTCAGATTAATTATCATCGTCAAGGTGTATGCTTACCGAATCCTTAATCCCAGATTGTATAGCGTCCCATCCCCATGCGGCTCTTACGCGGCGACGGAGGTGGTAACGTCAGAGGTTGAACCTCAGGCAACCAAGTCTAACTTCATTATGATCAAAACATGGGGCACGAGAGCCGGGGACCTCTGACATTGTGACATTGTGACGTCTGCGTGTGAGCAGAACGCATCGTCTTAAGACTGATACACTAATTCTGTTCATTTCTCCTCATGAAGTTAAATACTGAGAGACAAAGAATGAATCTAGCATGATATTTATAGTGGAATAAATAGTTATATTTATTTTGGAAAGGCTTTTAACAAGGTGTGGGAGAATTTCATTTAGAAATGGTTAGAATTTTTCAGCTCTGAGGGATCCTTGAAGAAGTGGGTTCCTGTTTATTATCAGAACCTTTGTAAATGAAGTTCTCAACTGTGGTTCCACGTCTGAACATTTTAAACTGTTATGCAATCGCGCCCCCTATTGGTACATCTATTTATGACCATCACAGGGAAACTACCTACAAACACAAGTGAAACAGAGTGTTATTAATGAACAACACAGTGCTTAGAAACAAAGGAGAGGTTTGAAAATGTAAAAAAAAAAAAATTATTGTTGTTAAATTTCCTCTGTTTTGTTGGCACTGTTATGTTTCATAGGGCATTAGTGCCCAGTAGTGATTAGTATTGACTGTAATAACTTGTTTTTGGTGATTAGTATTTTATGCACTGACTTTGTGCTGATTTAAGTCCAAAAATTAAGCAGTGGGTGATTAATAGGGGGGCAGCACGGTGGCGCAGTGGGTAGCACTGTTGCCTCACAGCAAGAAGGTCTCGGGTTTGATTCCCAGGGTCCTTTCTGTGTGGAGTTTGCATGTTCTCCCCGTGTCTGCGTGGGTTTCCTCTGGGAACTCCGGTTTCCTCCCATAATCCAAAGACATGCAGGTCAGGTGAACTGGAGACACTAAATTGCCCTTAGGTATGAATGTGAGTGTGTTTGTCTGTGTGTCTGCCCTGTGATGGACTGGCGACTTGTCCAGGGTGTTTCCCTGCCTTTCGCCCTATGAGCGCTGGGATAGGCTCCAGCACCCCCCCGCGACCCTAATCAGGATAAGTGGCTGTGAGAATGAGTGAGTGAGTGATTAATAGGCTATGAGTTCACTACATGTAAACACATAAACAAACCAGGGTTCACTACATGTAAACAAACCAGGCCAGGTACACTAAACAAATTTCAAACACACAGTTTAATAATAATAATAATAATAATAAAACGAACACTCGCATCAAATATTAGAATTTTCAGATTTAAACTTTACTTTGTGATGCCTGTCACAGGGCAGGTCTTTCTCATGCGTACACAGACAGACACACACACACACACGCACACACACACACACACACACACACAGACATGTTTCAGAACTGGAGATATCAGACCTTGGTAACAGTTGTAATACTCACAGGAAGAACTTAAAAAACAACAACTACAATAAAACAACAGTTTACAATAAAACAACAGTTTACAATAAAACAACAGTTTACACTGGTTCTCTGTTGCTGAATGCAGTGGGATTCAGCAGAAGGAAAACTTAGGATTATTAAAACATTTCTTCAGGTCCCAGAGCTTTGATATTGTTAGACACACAGACACACACGTGTGAAAAACGGCCGTGTGTAGAGGTCAGCGCAGACGCGTTGGGTTTTTGAGTCCAGGTGCAGGGCTGGACCTCAGGAGGGTCGACTCCCATTTGAAAAAGTCACAGCCTGTTTTCGGTCCTCTCTCTGCTCCCCTCTTAGGTACCGGACAACAGAAGAACACGCGGCCGTGGTTCGGACCCCCGTTTCCCACGGTGCGTCTCCGAGCTCTCTGTCCGCAGGCACACAGCGGGGACGTTACTCTCCTCCCACCTCCCGCCTGCTTCACACGCCTGTTTTCACAGAGGGAGGGGCGTGTGCCAGAGGAGATCTTGGGGACAGAGTGAACAGAGGAGGGGGGGGGGGACCTGGAGCGGTCGACGGCAGAAACTCCAGAACACAATCTGGACCCAGCAGTGGTGCTGAGGGGAGACTTGTCTGTGTAAACGGTAAAAGAGGCACTGGTAGTCGTGGTTCTGTAGAGTTCTGGGCACATAACAGAACGGTACGGGTCTGTCCTGGATATACTGGTCTCAGCAAAGCTCAGGGCTTGTTTGTCTGTCTTGCTTGGTAAAGAAATCTCATTTCCACGAGATGAGGGGACAGGGTTTATCTTCTTCACATCTGGAGGGAAATTAGATTTCACTGGCTCTCCCCTTACGACACATCCCCGCTCTCCGGGAACGACACATCCCCGCTCTCCGGGAACGACACATCCCCGGTCTCCGGGAACGACACATCCCCGGTCTCCGGGAACGACACGTCCCCTCTCTCCGGGAACGACACGTCCCCTCTCTCCGGGAACGACACGTCCCCGCTCTCCGGGAACGACACGTCCCCGCTCTCCGGGAACGACACGTCCCCGCTCTCCGGGAACGACACGTCCCCTCTCTCCGGGAACGACACGTCCCCGCTCTCCGGGAACGACACGTCCCCGCTCTCCGGGAACGACACGTCCCCGCTCTCCGGGAACGACACGTCCCCGCTCTCCGGGAACGACACGTCCCCGCTCTCCAGGCTGCAGGAGGCTGATTGCTCCGCGTCTTTCACACGCTGATTTAGTGGTCACGTGGGTCGGGATCGGTACTGAAACATGTGAGTTGAGTTGTCTGAGACCAGAGGCATCGTCCAACACCACGTCATCATACGACCCAGATTCATCCACCTCGGTCAAGAGGATGACCTCTGACCTCACAGTGCCCTCAGGCTCGGGTTGGAAAGCGTGATGACCTGGTGGTGTGACTGAGTAGCTATCAGGAGTGTTGGAGAGGGCGAGCAGTTTGTAGTCTGTAGGACGAAAGCGTGCGTGTGTACCAGTTGAGTGACCAGATAACCCAGTATTTAGACTGGTCAGAGGTCCCGACAACCCAGTATTCAGACTGGTCGGAGGTCCCGACAACCCAGTATTTAGACTGGTCGGAGGTCCCGACAACCCAGTATTTAGACTGGTCAGAGGTCCCGATAACCCAGTATTTAGACTGGTCAGAGGTCCCGATAACCCAGTATTTAGACTGGTCAGAGGTCCTGACAACCCAGTATTTAGACTGGTCAGAGGTCCTGACAACCCAGTATTTAGACTGGTCAGAGGTCCCGATAACCCAGTATTTAGACTGGTCGGTCCTGACAACCCAGTATTTAGACTGGTCAGAGGTCCTGACAACCCAGTATTTAGACTAGGGGTAAGTACAGTCTTAGGTGATATTAAGTTTTGACACAGTGTGGAAGAACTGGTCCCAGATTTACTTAACGAATCCCACGTTTGTTTGTGTCTCCGCCCACACTCGGCAGGGTCAGCCACGCCTCTCTTACCGTCTGGGTCTCCGCCCCTCCGACGAGGGACTGGAACATTCCCGTCGCCAGGCTGGCGCCTCAGTGCCGTCTGCAGTTTAAACGATGAGTAAGAAGAACATGTCAGCGTTGAGTTTGTCACTGTGTTAATGGACACAGCAGTGGACATGTCATTACCTGTAGGCAGACACCAGACCACTCACCCTGCACAGCGTTTTAGTCAGCTTCATCACACAGCCGTCCAGCATCATCCTCAAAGCCAGACGGGCTGTGTTACGAGCATCATCCAGACCTACAGAGACAGAGAGACAGAGACAGAGACAGAGAGTGAGACAGAGAGAGAGAGAGTGAGAGAGAGAGAGTGAGACAGAGAGAGAGAGTGAGAGAGAGACAGAGAGAGAGACAGAGAGAGAGACAGAGACAGAGACAGAGAGAGAGACAGAGAGAGAGAGTGAGAGAGAGACAGAGAG
>NC_044501.1:755606-773106 GCF_902362185.1 Chanos chanos | reverse complement strand
CCTAATTAGCATATACATATGGCAGTAATATGATTACATAGTCTAGAAGTGTCTATGGCTTTAATGTGTTTATATATCCAATAGGTGTCTATGACAGAAATGTGTTTGTAAAGTCTATAGGTGTCTCTGTAATTCACAGTATCTGTCTATGTTAACACTGCTGTACCCGGTATGTTGCTCGGAGGTCAACCCAGCTGTTTAGAACTTCAGGTTTGTAGATCTGCTTCCGCTTACACTCATTCAGCAAACAAACGCCTAAATCCCAATCTAGCAGAACAAAGCAACATGACATCACTATAGTACAGTGTCTGACTAAACACCTCACTATAGTACAGTGTCTGACTAAACACCTCACTACAGTACAGTGTCTGACTAAACACCTCACTATAGTGCAGTGTCTGACTAAACACATCACTATAGTGCAGTGTCTGACTAAACACATCACTATAGTGCAGTGTCTGACTAAACACCTCACTATAGTACAGTGTCTGACTAAACACATCACTACAGTACAGTGTCTGACTAAACACCTCATTACAGTACAGTGTCTGACTAAACACCTCACTATAGTACAGTGTCTGACTAAACACCTGACTATAGTGCAGTGTCTGACTAAACACCTGACTATAGTACAGTGTCTGACTAAACACCTGACTATAGTACAGTGTCTGACTAAACACCTGACTATAGTACAGTGTCTGACTAAACACCTCACTATAGTACAGTGTCTGACTAAACACATCACTACAGTACAGTGTCTGACTAAACACCTGACTATAGTACAGTGTCTGACTAAACACATCACTACAGTACAGTGTCTGACTAAACACCTCACTATAGTACAGTGTCTGACTAAACACCTCACTATAGTACAGTGTCTGACTAAACACCTCACTATAGTACAGTGTCTGACTAAACACATCACTATAGTACAGTGTCTGACTAAACACCTCACTATAGTACAGTGTCTGACTAAACACCTCACTACAGTACAGTGTCTGACTAAACACATCACTAAAGCCTCACTGACTTCCATTGGTTCCAGTTAACAGGATGCTAGTGTTTTAGACACCGGTCTATCCTAAGCCTTCAAATGTAATTCATGCAGCCAAGGCTTAAGCTAAGATTGAGGCAGTGATGAAAAAACTGGTGAATCTTTCCTCTCATACAGAGAATTTTTTTGACATGTTGCTCACCTGACCAGGTGACGAAGGCACAGGGGTTCCTTGGCGGTGTGGTTGTGCTAATGTGTGTCATAAAGACCACACCCTTCTCACGCTCCAACTGTTGTAGCCAACGTGAGAACCTGGACAAACAGATATGGAGTGGAACTCCACCCTCCACCTGTGTCTAAGGGACCCCCCCCCCCCCAAAAACACAGACACAGACAGACACGACGCTGCGGTGAGTTTGTAAATGAATGTACGTAAGCTTCAGTACGCATGTCCGGAGCATTCCTCGCTACCTGTGAGATTCCGGTGAGTTCTGTACAGAACCCTGAGAGAACCGGATGTTCTTGGGGTTGGACGTAGGTGTGAAACTCCGATTCGATCTCTCCACTGGAAGTATTCAAAAGAACTGCAGGGAACTCGACTAACGGAAGAATAAAGGGGGTTAATATCCGTATTGGAGAAAAGAGACGTATTGGAAAGTGACTGTCACACATTCTGACTTACTGATCTCTTGACCGTAGGTGTTTTTTTCTCGCCAGCATGTGGACTCAAAGTCAATGACGATTAAGTAAGAGTAAAACTGCTCTGCAAGAACAAAACCACATTACCGGTATCATTTAAGTACCAGTTTAAGACGATTTGACAACAAAGTGAGATATATATGTAAATTCCGATTGTTATAAAAATTCGGTACAAGATGATAACACAAAATATCGCTTAATTAAAAGCTGACAGCGGGTTACTTGTTCGTTTCTGCGGGTGTTTTTGACCACTAGATGAGCGGCTTCGTTGCCGGATTAATCCAAGTTCTCTGCGGAAATAATCGCACAGGGTTAGGCACACAGAATGTCACCTCTTTGCGTGAACAATTTTCAACAACGTCCAAAATCCGCTATCATGACAATGGACCATGAATGAAAAAAAAAAACATTAAAGATTCGCTTTCAACCTGGCCAACTTTTTTGTTGACATGTTCTCTTTATCCTGCGTCCACACAAACACCCCCCCAGACACCACCGTTATTTCATATAATATCGAGCTTTTCCCAAACACTAGTCCAACTAATATCGTTTAATTATGTTAAATCATTTAGCAGAGATCATATCTAAGATTATGCATGTCGAGCGCAGCGGGTGGATTTTTTAAAAAAGTTACCAACTGCGTCACATCCGGTTATCAGGACTCTTTGGATCCACTTGTTTGGTCTGCTAGGCAATCCAGTCAAATTCAGATCAACAGATGAGAAGTAGGTTACATGTGGGGGGTCACAATTAATCGGAAATTGTACTAGTTTTATTGGTTAACTGTAGAATCTATACAAAGTATATACTTGTATTTTAATGAGGGACGCTTTCGGATCAGTTCTGTGTATTGTACTGTGATTTAAGACTTTTTACTGAAAGAGAACCCTTTAACGGAAGCTAACCTTTACACGTTTCATCAGAGCATCGAAAGCGGACTGGCATGTAAAACTTAATCTTTTAAGTTTTAAACGTCTTTCCTTTTCAAGGTATGTCCCTGGGATGAAACAGCGTGTCTGACGTGGAGTAGCGACCCTTTGTCCTCTCTGTCTCTCTTGATCTGCGCTCAGACTCCTCATATGAATACCATGGCAACGCGTGGCAAGAGGAAGAGAGAAGATTCCGAGGGTTCAGAAGCGACACAGAAACGCGCCAAGAGAAACGGGGAACATGGCTGTAAAGTTAGTTACTGTTTTAGCACAATGTAAATACAACGTATCGACTCATTTAAATATTACTGTATGTAGCTACCGCGGTCTCCACTCCAAAATGTTATTTGTTCTTAACAGGCTGCGTCTCGCTTCTCCCGGTCATCTGAGGAGCTCCACCAAGCGGTGCGTCTGACAGATCTGTCTGACCTTCTGCAATATGCGACCCTCGGAACGACCAACGGAGTTAAAAAACCAAGGTGATGGTATACTTTTGTCAAGCTGTGACCGCTTTTGACACGTAACACTTCATAACTTACGAATTCAATGTTTTTGTTGATTTCTGCAGTTGGTGTCACCTGCATAACCAAAATAAGTTAGCCGCTGTCAACGTTACAGTGTTGGACGACGTGAGCCAGGTCCATTTTTACAGATACTACGCGCAGTTTAAACATCTCAGGAAAAGATACGAGACGGTGAGAGAGGCGGCGCGTGGAGAGTTTTCAAGATTCATAAAATGCACGTGTTCCACACCTTATTCACACTTGTCTCCTGTTACCTACTGTTGGTATGTAAGGGGTGTGTGTGTGTGTGTGTGTATCTAAGTGCGAGTGAATAAATGTCACTTCTTGTGAGTTATTTATTATGTTATCCACTGTTCATCCATTAATGTAGATCCACTGAACTGTGTGAGGAGTCAAAGTGTGTTTTGTCTCTAAAGTGTGTCTGTGTCTTGTGCTCCCATGCTGTTTCCATAGCGATGCACGCTGGTGCCGAGCTCTGGTCATGTTCTGTCCTCTCTCTTCAACGCTGAACTGGCAAAACCCAACAAGCCTACGCCGGCATCTGGCGGAACCGAGAGCCGTCCCACTCCAGGTCTGACAGATGGGAAACTCTTTGCTCTGTTGATTTAATGAGGACTACTGCACTGCTGAGTGAATGAATGAATGTGTAGGATGGTAAAGTTTTGTAACAGTCTGTAAGTTTTAAGTTCACCTGATCTTGATAGTGTTTTTAAAGAGTGAAAATATAGAAACATGCCTGAGTTGAGAATCCGGCACCTGTGTGTGTGTATGTGTGTATTTATCAGTGTTTCATCACAGACACCCCCCTTCTCTCTCTGTTTGTGTGTGTGTGTCTGTCTGTGTGTGTGTGTCTGTGTGTGTGTGTCTGTGTGTGTGTCTGTGTGTGTGTGTGTGTCTGTGTGTGTGTGTGTGTCTGTGTGTGTGTGTGTGTGTGTCTGTGTGTGTGTGTGTGTGTGTGTGTGTCTGTGTGTGTGTGTGTCTGTGTGTGTGTGTGTGTGTGTGTGTGTCTGTGTGTGTGTGTCTGTGTGTGTGTCTCTGTGTGTGTGTGTGTGTGTGTGTGTGTGCACTCGTGTGTGTTTTGTTATCTCAGTTGTGCTCCTGTGTCACCCAGTGCTGCGTCGTTTTGGGCAGGAGACCCGTGGTCTCACGGCCTATCTCCTGAGCACAGAGGAAATGGCCAAGAGGAACTTCCCGGTCAAAGGTCAGGAATGACCAATACTCCTCTAATGAACAGTTCCAGCAGGGCGCATAACAGCCTCCTAACACATCATGTTTACTGAACACTATAAAGTCCTCTTAACACATCATGCTTACTGAACACTATAAAGTCCTCTTAACACATCATGTTTACTGAACACTATAAAGTCCTCTTAACACACCATGCTTACTGTACATCATAAAGTTCTCTTAACACATCATGCTTACTGTACACTATAAAGTTCTCTTAACACATCATGCTTACTGTACACTATAAAGTTCTTCTGCCAAACCTGTTCCCATAACGGTCTTGCAGGAGGCAGAGGTTGTGAATCATTTATGTGCACGAGGACAGACGGCCACGTGACTGACAACAGCCCTCTGTTCGGCCTGGACTGTGAGATGGTCTGTGAAACTACATTACCCACAACCCCCCACTGACAAAACAATGTATTAATTCAGTTTGAGATGATGTGTCTCAGAAAGTCCATGTATGAATGAATGAATAACTGAACTGAGAAACATATATATATGTGTGTGTGTGTGTGTGTGTGTGTGTGTATACACACACACACACATATATATATACACACACACACACACACACGCACATATATATATACTCACACACACACACACACACATATATATATATATATATATATACATATACATATACACCCTTAATGACTACACATTTCATCCGAACAAGACACTCCCCCACTGGCTTAGGGTTAGGGCATGTCTTGTTCTACATGTGTTTGAAATGTTTAACTGTATTGTTTGAGTTATTGATTGTATTGTTTGAAATGTTTGAGTGTATTGTTTGAGTTATAGATTGTATTGTTTGAGTTATTGATTATGTAGTTTGAAATGTTTGACGCTTGTTTTTGTGTTTGTGGCAGTGTCTGACGGAGTGTGGTAATGAGCTAACCAGAGTGGCACTGGTGGACAGCACAGGGAAGTGTTTGTTAGATGAGCTTGTCAAACCAGAGAGACGGATCCTCAACTACCTCACTAGGTACATACACGCACACACACGCACGCGCACACACACACACACACACACACACACACACACACACACACACACACATACATACATAAACCAGAGAGATGTATCCTCAACTACCTCACTAGGTACAAAACACACACACATTAACATAAACTCACATACACACACATATACATACGTGCACGTGCACGAACACACACAAACACACACAAACACACACACACACACGAACACACACACACAAAAACATGTGCAGAGAAACACATATACACACACACATACATTAAAACAAACATACACGCACACGTACACATGCACATGCGTTAAAACAAACACACACACACACACTTACACACACACACACACACACACTTACACACACCAGGTTTAACTAAATGACAGAAGGCTGTGCAGAGTCACTGTGCAAACATATCAATTTATTTACAAACACATTGATAAACAAACAAAGTTATAAACAAACACACTGATAAAAAAAAAACCCCACTGTGATGTGACACTTGTGTTTCTCTCTCAGGTTTTCAGGTATTACTAAAGCCATGCTCCAGCCAGTCACCACACGACTCAAAGATGTTCAGTCCAGACTCATCCAGATGCTGCCCCCAGACGCCATCCTGGTCGGACACTCTCTGGAGAGTGACCTGCACGCTCTCAATGTGGGTTCTCTTACGTAAAAGAGCACCCATTCACCCCCCTATTCAGTCTGTCCGTCCAGACGACCCATCTGTCTTTTAATGTGTCCATCCACCCCTGAACACTAATGTTTGCTTCAGAGAGAAGGAAATACCCCACTGCTCCTGCTCTCTCACCCGTCAATGATATACATTCATTTAATCCATAGAACTGCAAAGATTAATCCGTCTGTTTTTTCTTCTTTCTTTCATCTCACCGGTCTTTCCATCTTTCCCCCGATGTTCTGTCCACGCGTCCATTCAGTGGTTTATAAGTTTACATGCTTTCACCTAAAGTCTTTTCTCCCGGACAGGACAGCCTGGGGGTCTGAGGTCTCGGTGGTCCTCAGCACAGACATGAGGTTTCCATGGTTACTGTGAATTTGAATTACCCTTAAACCATGCTCTGCTTCATCCATCAGCTCATCCACCCCCATGTGATCGACACGTCTCTGCTCTACTGCAGAGAGTTTGGCCAGAGGTTCAGGCTGAAACTCCTCGCCGAGGTGGTACTAAGGTGCGTCATCTTCCAGTATCATTATGTCATTTCCTGTGGAGTCATCTTCCAGTTTCATTATGTCATGTCCTGTGGAGTCATCTTCCAGTTTCATTATGTCATTTCCTGTGGAGTCATCTTCCAGTTTCATTATGTCATTTCCTGTTGTCGATTATTATTTTCTTTCTGCTCACATTCCTCTCTCTCTTAGAAGAGAGATCCAGAGTGTGGAGAGGAGAGGTCATGACCCCTGTGAGGATGCTCGTGCAGCCTTGGAGCTAGCTCAGTACTTCATAAGCAAAGGACCCAGACAGGTAGAACTACATTACCCATAAACTCAGACACGACTTCATTACCCATAACCCCAGACAGGACTACATTATTCATAACCCGAGACAGGTAGAACTGTATTACCAAAACCCCAGACAGGACTTCATTACCCATAACCCCAGACAGGACTACATTATTCATAACCTTAGGCGTGTAGAACTACATTACCAAAACCCCAGACAGGACGACATTACCCATAACCCGGGACAGGACTACATTACCCATAATCCCAGGGTGCTAAAACTAAATAACCCATAATCACAGACAACAAAACTACATGACCCATAATCCCGGGGTGGTAAATCTATATTACCCGCAATCCCAGATGGGTATAAAAAGTGGATTATTCGGTCCACTTAAAACTTGTGTTTAATTTCAGTTTTATGGGTAAAATAATCCTGATGATCTGTAATCTCTCTCAGGTGGTGCAGTTACATTCAGCGGAGCTATGGGGTGGAAATCCCACAGTACAGCACCCACCTGTTCCCGGGTCCGTGTATGGATCAGTACAGCACCCACCTGTTAACGGGTCTGTGTATGGATCAGTACAGCACTCACCTGTTAACGGGTCCATGTATGGATCAGTACAGCACTCACCTGTTCACGGGTCCGTGTATGGATCAGTACAGCACTCAGCTGTTCACGGGCCCGTGTATGGATCTGTGGACGACTGTGGTTCCAGGTAAAGCGCCTTCCCTGACAAAACCTTGTTCTTTTCTCTGCTCCACAAAAACTTTACCAAACCCGTGTCATGAATCTCTTACCCATACTGTCCACATGTCTGCATTTGTGGTGACCAAAACATTTGTCAAATGCACCTAAACCACTCTGACAAGAGGACACTTACTACACCACATGACAAAGGTTTGGAAACTAAGTGTTTGAAGATGTGATATCTGGAATCTGAGTGTTTAGAGATGTGATATCTGGAGTCTGAGTGTTTGGAGATGTGATATCAGGACACTGAGTGTTTGGAGATGTGATATCTGGACACTGAGTGTTTGGAGATGTGATATCTGGAGATGTGATATCTGGAGTCTGAGTGTTTGGAGATGTGATATCTGGAGATGTGATATCTGGAGTCTGAGTGTTTGGAGATGTGATATCTGGAGTCTGAGTGTTTGGAGATGTGATATCTGGAGTCTGAGTGTTTGGAGATGTGATATCTGGACACTGAGTGTTTGGAGATGTGATATCTGGACACTGAGTGTTTGGAGATGTGATATCTGGAGTCTGAGTGTTTGGAGATGTGATATCTGGACACTGAGTGTTTGGAGATGTGATATCTGGAGTCTGAGTGTTTGGAGATGTGATATCTGGAGTCTGAGTGTTTGGAGATGTGATATCTGGAGTCTGAGTGTTTGGAGATGTGATATCTGGACACTGAGTGTTTGGAGATGTGATATCTGGACACTGAGTGTTTGGAGATGTGATATCTGGAGACTGAGTGTTTGAGGATGTGATATCTTATGCTGTAAAGTAACGAAAAAATAACAGCAAGTCATATTCTTAAGGGTAAAGAATATGTGCTTGTGCTTCGGCCTACAGAGATCCCATAACCCTAAAACACGCTCTAAATCCTCTCTGATCATTGTTACTTGTTTGGTACTCTCTAAATCCTCTCTGATCATTGTTACTTGTTTGGTACGCTCTAAATCCTCTCTAATTATTGTTACTTGTTTGGTACGCTCTAAATCCTCTCTAATCATTGTTACTTGTTTGGTACGCTCTAAATCCTCTATAATCATTGTTACTTGTTTGGTACGCTCTAAATCCTCTCTGATCATTGTTACTTGTTTGGTACGCTCTAAATCCTCTCTGATCATTGTTACTTGTTTGGTACGCTCTAAATCCTCTCTGATCATTGTTACTTGTTTGGTACGCTCTAAATACTCTCTGATCATTGTTACTTGTTTGGTACGCTCTAAATCCTCTTCGTAGCTCTCTCAGCTTTGGACACGCCCTGCACCGGGCCGGCCTATCAACTCTCTGTCTGGCAAGATCAGCTGTGATGGACATGTTACCGTCCAATCATCTGTTGCGGAAACATGGTTGCAGTTCAGATAAAGAGGTTAGTGCTGTCTCTTACATCACCATTATAACCCACATACAACAACACTAAACTACACAACAACACAACAATACACACCCATCAAGACAACAGCACAACAAAACACATCCATCTTCAGACAGCAACACAACAATACACACCCATCAAGACAACAGCACAACAAAACACATCCATCTTCAGACAGCAACACAACAATACACACCCATCAAGACAACAATACAAAAACACTAAACTACACAACAACACAACAAAATATATCCATCATGAGACAATGACACAATTATAATTATAATCATTATTAGCAGTAGTAGTAGTAGTATAAGTATTATTATTAGTAGTAATAGTAGTATAAGTATTATTATTAGAATTAGTAGTAGTAGTATAAGTATTATCTTTAATAGTAGTAGTAGTATAAGTATTATCTTTAATAGTAGTAGTTGTGTAAGTATTATCTTTAATAGTAGTAGTAGTATAAGTATTATCTTTAATAGTAGTAGTAGTATAAGTATTGTTATTATTTGATTTGGTTTTGGGTTTTTTTCCGTAGGTTTTGTCTGTGTTCAGAAACATGGCTCAGTCATATTCTCTCTCACTGCTTGAACTCTCCTCTTTGAGACAAAGCAACACAGTAACCGCCTTGCACAAGGTAATGCCTAATATAGTTCTCATACATAGTTCCTCATATAGATCCTGCCCTCATATAGTTTATTTATTTATTCTCCTGTCTTATATAGTTTATTTATTTACTCTCCTGTCCTCATATAGTTTATTTATTTACTCTCCTGTCCTCATATAGTTTATTTATTTACTCTCCTGTCCTCATATAGTTTATTTATTTATTCTCCTGTCTTATAAAGTTTATTTATTTACTCTCCTGTCTTATATAGTTTATTTATTTACTCTCCTGTCTTATATAGTTTATTTATTTATTCTCCTGTCTTATATAGTTTATTTATTTACTCTCCTGTCTTATATAGTTTATTTATTTACTCCCCTGTCTTATATAGTTTATTTATTTACTCCCCTATCTTATATAGTTTATTTATTTACTCTCCTGTCCTCATATAGTTTATTTATTTACTCACCTGTCTTATATAGTTTATTTATTTACTCCCTGTCTTATATAGTTTATTTATTTACTCTCCTGTCTTATATAGTTTATTTATTTACTCCCTTGTCTTATATAGTTTATTTATTTACTCTCCTGTCTTATATAGTTTATTTATTTACTCCCCTGTCTTATATAGTTTATTTATTTACTCTCCTGTCTTATATAGTTTATTTATTTACTCTCCTGTCCTCATATAGTTTATTTATTTACTCTCCTGTCTTATATAGTTTATTTATTTACTCCCCTGTCTTATATAGTTTATTTATTTACTCTCCTGTCTTATATAGTTTATTTATTTACTCTCCTGTCCACATATAGTTTATTTATTTACTCTCCTGTCTTATATAGTTTATTTATTTACTCCCCTGTCTTATATAGTTTATTTATTTACTCCCCTGTCTTATATAGTTTATTTATTTACTCACCTGTCTTATATAGTTTATTTATTTACTCTCCTGTCCTCATATAGTTTATTTATTTACTGACCTGCACAAAATTCTGACCTGTCGATATCTTACTGGAGTTTTTTTTAGTTTCTCTTTTTAATTTGTGATGGTGATGATATAGGTTTTGGTTGTTGTTTGCAGATGATTGACAGATTGCAGGAGATGTGTGTGGTGTTTGTTGGTCCTCTACCACGAGAGTGTTCAGAGAGAGATGTGAAACACCTGCTCCGGCGCTGTGGGACAGTGCACAGTGTTAGAATACTGACTCACACACAACGGGTACAAACACCACTTACACCTCTCTCTATACACACACACACACACACACACACACCCCTGTACATACACAGTGTCAGAATACTGGCTCACACACACACACACACCGTGTCAGAATACTGACTCACACACACACCCCATACATACAGTGTCAGAATACTGACTCACACACACGCACACACAAACACCCCATACATACACAGTGTCAGAATTACTGACTCACACACCAAACAACCCCATACATACACAGTGTCAGAATACTGACTCACACACACCCCCATACATACACAGTGTCAGAATACTGACTCACACACACACACACACCCATACATACACAGTGTCAGAATACTGACTCACACACACACACACCCCATTAATACACAGTGTCCAGAATACTGACTCACACACACACACACACACACCCCCATACATACAGTGTCAGAATACTGACTCACACACACACCCCATACATACAGTGTCAGAATACTGACTCACACACACCCCATACATACACAGTGTCAGAATACTGACTCACACACACACCCCATACATACACAGTGTCAGAATACTGACTCACACACACACACACATACATACACAGTGTCAGAATACTGACTCACACACACACACCCCATACATACACAGTGTCAGAATACTGACTCACACACACACACACACCCCATACATACACAGTGTCAGAATACTGACTCACACACACACACACACACACCCCATACATACACAGTGTCAGAATACTGACTCACACACACGCACACACCCCATACATACACAGTGTCAGAATACTGACTCACACACACGCACACACCCCATACATACACAGTGTCAGAATACTGACTCACACACACACACACACCCCATACATACACAGTGTCAGAATACTGACTCACACACACACACACCATACATACACAGTGTCGATACTGATCACACAACACACACCCCCATACAATTACACAGTGTCAGAATACTGACTCACACACACTCACACACACCCCATAACATACACAGTGTCAGAATACCTGACTCACACACACGCACACACCCCATACATACACAGTGTCAGAATACTGACTCACACACACACACCCCATACATACACAGTGTCAGAATACTGACTCACACACACACACACACACACCCATACATACACAGTGTCAGAATACTGACTCACACACACACACACACACACACACACACACAACAGTGTCAGAATACTGACTCACACACACACACACCATACATACACAGGTCAGAATACTGACTCCACACACCACACACCCCATACATACACAGTGTCAGAATACTGACTCACACACACACACACCATACATACACAGTGTCAGAATACTGACTCACACACACACACACACACACCCCCATACACTACACAGTGTCAGAATACTGACTCACACACACACACACACACACCCCATACATACACAGTGTCCAGAATACTGACTCACCACACACGCACACACCCCATACATACACAGTGTCAGAATACTGACTCACACACACACACACACACACACCATACATACACAGTGTCAGAATACTGACTCACACACACACACACACCCCATACATACACAGTGTCAGAATACTGACTCACACACACACACACACACACCCCATACATACACAGTGTCAGAATACTGACTCACACACACACCACACACCCCCATACATACACAGTGTCAGAATACTGACTCACACACACGCACACCCACCCCCTATACATACACAGTGTCAGAATACTGACTCACACACACACACCCATACATACAACAGTGTCAGAATACTGACTCACACACACACACACACACACCCCATACATACACAGTGTCAGAATACTGACTCCACACACACACACCCCATACATACACAGTGTCAGAATACTGACTCACACACACCACACACACACCCCATACATACACAGTGTCAGAATACTGACTCACACACACACACACACCCCATACATACACAGTGTCAGAATACTGACTCACACACACACACACCATACATACACAGTGTCAGAATACTGACTCACACACACACACACACACCATACATACACAGTGTCAGAATACTGACTCACACACACACACACACATACATACACAGTGTCAGAATACTGACACACACACACACACACACACCCATACATACACAGTGTCAGAATACTGACTCACACACACACACACACACCCATACATACACAGTGTCAGAATACTGACTCACACACACACACACACCCATACATACAGTGTCAGAATACTGACCACACACAACACCACGCCCATACATACACAGTGTCAGAATACTGACTCAGACACACACACACACACCCCAATACATACACAGTGTCAGAATACTGACCTCAACACACACACACACCCCCATACATACACAGTGTCAGAATACTGACTCACACACACACACCCCTATACATACACAGTGTCAGAATACTGACTCACACACACACACACACCCCATACATACACAGGGTCAGAATACTGACTTCAGAAACACACACACCCCCTAGCATACACAGTGTCAGAATACTGACTCACACACCACACACCCCATACATACACAGTGTCAGAATACTGGACTCACACACGCACACACCCCATACAACACAGTGTCAGAATACTGACTACACACACACCACACCCCATACATACACAGTGTCAGAATACTGACTCACACACACACACACAACCCCATACATACACAGTGTCAGAATACTGACTCACACACACACACACCCCATACATACACAGTGTCAGAATACTGACTCACACACACACACACACCCATACATACACAGTGTCAGAATACTGACTCACACACACACACACACCCCATACATACACAGTGTCAGAATACTGACTCACACACACACACACACCCCATACATACACAGTGTCAGAATACTGACTCACACACACACACACCATACATACACAGTGTCAGAATACTGACTCACACACACACACCCCATACATACACAGTGTCAGAATACTGACTCACACACACACACCCATACATACACAGTGTCAGAATACTGACTCACACACACACACACCCATACATACACAGTGTCAGAATACTGACTCACACACACACACACCCATACATACACAGTGTCAGAATACTGACTCACACACACACACACCCCATACATACACAGTGTCAGAATACTGACTCACACACACACACCCATACATACACAGTGTCAGAATACTGACTCACACACACACACCCCATACATACACAGTGTCAGAATACTGACTCACACACACACACACCCCATACATACACAGTGTCAGAATACTGACTCACACACACACACACACCCCAATACATACACAGTGTCAGAATACTTGACTCACACACACACACACACACACCCATACATACACAGTGTCAGAATACTGACTCACACACACACACACACCCCATACATACACTAGTTGTCAGAATACTGACTCACACACACACACACCATACATACACAGTGTCAGAATACTGACTCACACACACACACCCCATACATACACAGTTGTCAGAATACTGACTTCACACCACACACACACACACATCCCATACATACACATGTGTCAGAACTACTGGACTCACAACATCACACACACACCCCATACTACACCAGTGTCAGAATACTGACTCACACACACACCACACCCATACATTACACAGTGTCAGAATACTGACTCACACACACACACACACACCATACATACACAGTGTCAGAATACTGACTCACACACACACACACATACATACACAGTGTCAGAATACTGACTCACACACACACACCCCATACATACACAGTGTCAGAATACTGACTCACACACACACACACACCCCATACATACACAGTGTCAGAATACTGACTCACACACACACACACACACACCCCTACATACACAGTGTCAGAATACTGACTCACACACACACACACACACACCCCATACATACACAGTGTCAGAATACTGACTCACACACACACACACACCCCATACATACACAGTGTCAGAATACTGACTCACACACACACACACCCCATACATACACAGTGTCAGAATACTGACTCACACACACGCACACACCCCATACATACACAGTGTCAGAATACTGACTCACACACACACACACACACACCCCATACATACACAGTGTCAGAATACTGACTCACACACACACACACACACACCCCATACATACACAGTGTCAGAATACTGACTCACACACACACACACACCCCATACATACACAGTGTCAGAATACTGACTCACACACACACACCCCATACATACACAGTGTCAGAATACTGACTCACACACACACACACCATACATACACAGTGTCAGAATACTGACTCACACACACACACACACACCCCATACATACACAGTGTCAGAATACTGACTCACACACACACACCCCATACATACACAGTGTCAGAATACTGACTCACACACACGCACACACCCCATACATACACAGTGTCAGAATACTGACTCACACACACGCACACACCCCATACATACACAGTGTCAGAATACTGACTCACACACACACACACACACACCCCATACATACACAGTGTCAGAATACTGACTCACCACACACACACACACACCCCATACATACACAGTGTCAGAATACTGACTCACACACACACACACACACACCCCATACATACACAGTGTCAGAATACTGACTCACACACACGCACACACCCCATACATACACAGTGTCAGAATACTGACTCACACACACACACACACACACCCCCATACATACACAGTGTCAGAATACTGACTCACACACACACACACACCCCATACATACACAGTGTCAGAATACTGACTCACACACACACACCCCATACAACACAGTGTCAGAATACTGACTCACACACACACACACACACACCCCATACATACACAGTGTCAGAATACTGACTCACACACACACACACACACAACCCCATACATACACAGTGTCAGCAATACTGACTCCACACACGCACACACCCCATACACTACACAGTGTCAGAATGACTGACTCACCACACACACACACACACCCCATACATACACTACAGTGTCAGAATACTGACTCACACACACACACACACACCCCATACATACACAGTGTCAGAATACTGACCTCACACACCACGCACACACCCCATACATACACAGTGTAGAATACTGACTCACACACACACACACACACACCCCATACATACACAGTGTCAGAATACTGACTCACACACACACAACACCATACATACACAGTGTCAGAATACTGACTCACACACACACACACACACACCCCTACATTACACAGTGTCAGAATACTGACTCACACACACACACACCATACATACACAGTGTCAGAATAACTGACTCACACACACACACACACACACCCCCATACATACACAGTGTCAGAATACTGACTCACACACACACACACCCCCCCTACATACGCAGTGTCAGAATACTGACTCACACACACACACACACCCCATACATACACCAGTGTTCAGAATACTGACTCACACACACGCACACACCCCATACATACACAGTGTCAGAATACTGACTCACACACACAACACCATACATACACAGTGTCAGAATACTGACTCACACACCACACACCCCATAATACACAGTGTCAGAATACTGACTCACACACACACACACACACACCCCATACATACACAGTGTCAGAATACTGACTCACACACACACACACCCCATACATACACAGTGTCAGAATACTGACTCACACACACACACACCCCATACATACACAGTGTCAGAATACTGACTCACACACACCACACACACACACCCCATACATACACAGTGTCAGAATACTGACTCACACACACACACACACACACCCCATACATACACAGTGTCAGAATACTGACTCACACACACGCACACACCCCCATACATACACAGTGTCAGAATACTGACTCACACACACACACACACCCCATACATACACACAGTGTCAGAATACTGACTCACACACACACACACACCCCATACATACACAGTGTCAGAATACTGACTCACACACACACACACCCCATACATACACAGTGTCAGAATACTGACTCACACACACACACACCCCATACATACACAGTGTCAGAATACTGACTCACACACACACACACACACACCCCATACATACACAGTGTCAGAATACTGACTCACACACACGCACACACCCCCTATACATACACAGTGTCAGAATACTGACTCACACACACACACCCCATACATACACAGTGTCAGAATACTGACTCACACACACACACACACCATACATACACAGTGTCAGAATACTGACTCACACACACACACACACCCCATACATACACAGTGTCAGAATACTGACTCACACACACACACACACCCCATACATACACAGTGTCAGAATACTGACTCACACACACGCACACACCCCCTATACATACACAGTGTCAGAATACTGACTCACACACACACACCCCATACATACACAGTGTCAGAATACTGACTCACACACACACACACA
Source organism: Chanos chanos (assembly GCF_902362185.1). NCBI lineage: Eukaryota > Metazoa > Chordata > Actinopteri > Gonorynchiformes > Chanidae > Chanos > Chanos chanos. The sequence continues at coordinate 755,690 of NC_044501.1, read as the reverse complement.
CCATACATACACAGTGTCAGAATACTGACTCACACACACACACACACCCCATACATACACAGTGTCAGAATACTGACTCACCAC
>NC_044501.1:723106-750606 GCF_902362185.1 Chanos chanos | reverse complement strand
CTCTAGGACAGTGCTACCCAGAGTGAACATGTATTTGTGTTCCTGACATCTGGGCTTCTTTTGGAAAATCATGATTTTTGTTTTTATAGGATTTACTGCCATGGCCCAGGTCTGGCAGTACTTTTCTAGCAGGTCCAGGTGCTTCTGTAGGCCCTGTTCAGAGGGTGACAGGAGCACCAGGTCATCTGCATAGAGCAGGAATTTGACCTTTGTGTCTTGAAGGGTGAGTCCAGGGGCTGCAGATTGTTCCAACTGCACGGCTAATTCATTAATGTAGATGTTGAAGAGTGTTGGACTCAGGCTGCAGCCCTGTCTCACTCCACGTCTCTGTGTGAAGAGCTCTGTTTGTTTTTTGCCAATTTTTCCTCTGCATTTATTATTTGAATACATTGATTTGATCACATCATATACTTTACCCCCTACACCACTTTCTAAAAGTTTGTAATATAATCCTGTGTGCCAAATAGAATCAAATGCTTTTTTAAAGTCAACAAAGCAAGCAAATATTTTTCCACTTTTTGTGTCTTTTACATGTTTATGGATTAGGGTGTGCAGGGTGTAGATATGATCTGTGGTACGGTGGTTTGGGAGAAAGCCAATTTGACTTTTATTCAGGGCATTGTGTTCATTAAGGAAGGTTTGAATTCTGTCATTTAAAATGCTACTAAATACCTTCCCCAGGTTACTGCTCACACAGATACCTCTGTAATTATTAGGGTCCAATTTGTCTCCACCTTTATGAATTGGGGTAATGACCCCTTGATTCCAGACATCAGGAAAACAGCCAGAACTTAGGGTGAGATTGAATACTTTGAGCAGAGCTCTCTGCATCTCAGGCATGCTGTGTTTAAGCATCTCACTTCTGATACTGTCAGGACCACAAGCTTTACGGGGTTTTAAAGATTTTAATTTTTGTGCCAATTCTTCATTTGAAATGGGGTAGTCAAGTGGATTTTGGTTGTTTTTAAATATAGATTCAAAATTGTGTAGTTTTTCTTTGATCTGATTCTGATTTTGATTTGGCTCTGTTGATTGTATTTCGCTGTAGAGGTTTTGAAAATGCTCAATCCAAATATTACCATTTTGAATGGGTACTTCTTGTGGTTCTTTTGCACTCAAAGTATTCCACATCTCCCAGAACTGATTTTTATTAATGGAATCTTCAATTTCATGGAGAAGTTTGTTAGTGTAGTTTTGTTTTTTTCTTTTGATTGTTTGTTTGTAGCTTTTGAGGGTTTTGTAATATTGCAATCTTAAGTCTGTGTTTTGGGGATGGTAGTGTTTTTGGTTTGATAGGTGCCTTAGCTCTTTCCTGATATTTTTACATTCTGTGTCAAACCATTTCCCATATCTTTGTTTTTTGACTGTCTTGTTGTTGGCTTTTGTTAGGCTAGCCTTTTTTGCTGCCCTGTGGAAAATCAGGTTCAGCTCATGAACAGCCATGTTTATACCTTTTTTGTCATTGGGGAATGGTTTATCTGTAAATTTAGTAATTTGATTTGTCAAATCAGGTGAGTTTAGGGCTTGTGTAAACTTTTCTGGGCTGTCTGGAGCCCATCTGTAGGTGGGATTAAGCTTGTGCAGTGCACTGGGCTTCATTTGTGTGTTAGTGGGTTGGTCAGTCATTTTCAGAAATATATTTAATTGGTTGTGGTCTGAGAAAGGAGTTTGCTGCCTGACAGTGAATGCACTGAAGTAGGAGGGGTCCATGTCAGTGACTGCATAATCCACTACACTATTACCCAGAGCTGAAGAATACGTAAACCTCCCTAAAGAGTCCCCTCTGATCCTACCATTAAGCATGTACAGACCTAAGGCTCGACAGAGGTGCACTAACTCTTTACCACTGTTATTCACCACACAGTCTAAGTTGTTTCGTATTATGGTGGTTGGTGAGAGGTGCAAAGGGGACTGGCCAAACACATGTGCATTGCCCTGTGGATCTATCAAGTCAGACTCAGTACCTGTCCGTGCATTAAAGTCTCCACACAATAGCACTTTTCCCTGGGCCTGGAAATGGCTTATTTCTGTATAGAGATCTTTAAAACAGTTTTCATCATAATAAACTGATTCCACTGGGGGAATGTAAGCAGCACAGAGGTAGGTTGTAAATTTAGAAATGCCAATAGTATCCTGCAGTTTTAGCCAGATGTGATTTTTTTCCATTTTAATAACTGAAATATGTTTAGCCAATTCATTTTTGCACCACACCAAAATACCACCCGAATCTCTGCCACGGCGTTTTTTTTTTAATTTTACTGAGGGCACTATAATCTCATAATAGTCTGGTGGACACTGAGTTACAATTCTTTCTCGACACCAAGTTTCCGTAAGTATCAAGATATCACTGTTTTTAACACTTGTCAAGAATTCAGGGTTTGTGCTCTTTAAACCAAAGGTTGAGGAGTAGAGACCCTGTATGTTCCAACAGCTAATGCAAAAAGATCGCATGAATACAATTACAATGAGAAATTAACCAATTTTGTGAGACAAATCAGTGAAAACAGTTCTGGTGCAATTTTCCTAAAACGTAACATTTTATGTTACCAAGATTTTTTTTTTTTTTTTTTTTAAAGCCTATATGTCTGTGTGTTTGTGTTGACCTCACTGTTTGAGGAGACCTGCACACAGCTTGTGGAGCAGGTGTCTGATTTCTCCCAGCTCAGAGGGTTGGTGGGATCCAGGGGTGGGTTGGGCCACAGCTGCAGCATAACTCTGCTGTCTCTCTGGTTGTTGGATGGTTTTGGTAGAAGAGAGTCTCTTCTTTTTTGTGCTGGGCTGGGGTGTTGCCATGCGATGAGGTGATGTATATGGTTGTTTTGAGGGGGGAGGCCAGTTGATGAAGGAGTTGTTATCTTGCATGAAAGGTGGGGGAGGGTAGCGGATAAGATAGGGAGGATGGGGCTGTGGGTTGGTTGGATTCCGTCCTAGAGCCACATCTTTGAGAGTTCTGGCGAAGATTCTGACACCATCCTTGTGAAGATGAAGTCCATCATACAGATCTCGGGGGCCAATGGAGGGGTGATGGGCTACATGGACATTGGGTAGGGCAGAGCAGCTTCTAGTTAGCTCTGCATTGATGTCATGGATGATGTGGGGAGGGATGTCTATACGTGGAAGGAGAGTAGAAATTATGATGCGGGATTCTGGGAACTCTCTGCTTGCTTTCTCCGCCACCTTCTTCATTGCTTCTGCAGTCCCATGACGTTGGGAAGGGAGGTCATTTGTGCCAGTGTGGACAATGATACAGCTGGGTCTGCCAAGGGTGTTCTGATTAAGGAGACGAAGGGCCTGGCTGCTGTTACTGCAGCGTTTGGTTGTTACACGTTGTCCAGGAAAGAGTCTTTCAGGGTTCAGGAACTTTCCGTTTGAGTCCATGAGAAGCACCACCTGGGAGTTTGGTGTTTTGGCCATATTCTGCGAAGCAGACAGTGTTTCTATAGGTGTGGGGGGGTGAGGGGAGGATTCAGTGAGTGATTGTGTGTCAGTGGTGTGTGTTGTTGGTGGTGGATCCTGCATGGTGTGTTTTGCTGGTTTGTTATCCGAATTAGGCCGTGAGTTTAACTGTTTCTTTGAGGTGCTGGGCAGAGGGAGCTGCACCTCTGTGTATGCCTGTGTGTTTGCTGCTGTGTGTTTCTCCCTTTGTATGTCAGTTGCTGAAGTCTGTTTTACCTCCATTTGCTCCTGCATCTGTGTTATTTGCCTTGAGAGGGTTTTCTCCCTGTCGTTGGCATCTCCTTTTAATTTTGCCACCTGGGCTCTGAGACTTTTGTTCTCCTCCTGAATACCCTGGATGGTATATCTGAGCTCAGAGATGGTGGTCTGGGTATTAGTCCTCAGCTGCTGAAGCTCCTCTTGGAGCTGTCTGATGGAGTCGTAGGGGGAATCGTTTAGCCTGGCCTGCATGAGCTCCTTAAATTCTGCCAATTCCAGTTCAAGAAGGGCCAGACTTTCTCTTAACTGTCTGTCAGAGCTGAGGGGTGATGGTGGAGCAGGGGTCAAGGTGGAAGTTGTCTCCTTTATCTGTTCTTCATTTTCAAGGTAGCCTGACGATTTCTCTTTCTGTACCTCTGCTTTCAGTTTAGGGAATGCCTGCTCAAAGGAATTTAAACAATTTTCATGTCCCTGGATTAGGATTGTACCCTTAGTGTAGTAGGTAATGGTCAACTCAGGGTTGTCTGTGTCTAGGTTTTCATCCTCACAGACTGTTAGTCTGCCTCCGCGTCCAATGCCTTCCTTACATATGTGATCGTATTGTTTGCAGAGGACAGATTTCCACTCAGATAGGCAGTTGGTGTGAAATATCAGATTGTTTTTAACTCTTTTGTCCCTGTGCTTTGTAAAGTCTGTAAAGAGGACCTCTGGATTACTTCTTAAGACATGCTCTTTATGTTTTTTCTTTTCCTTAGAGGTTTTGCAGTTATTGGGAAACTCCACTTCTCTGCTTTCTGCTGTCTGGCTGGTTTCCATGGTGATAGAATGTTTACTGCTCTAACTGTCGCTCTCCACTGTCAACAGTCAGTTTGCTATGCTAGTCTGCTAATTTGATAATAGATAATAGATCTTTTAATAGGTAATAACACTTGTATTAATATTGTTATAATACTATACAATACTGTAAACAAGACTTCTTGGGCAAATGTCCTTGGCCTGCGGTCAGGCTTACCTTAGATTACAGGTCAGTTTAAAGTTTTAGCTTGAAAAACCTGTTTGTAGCAGTCAGCCCTCAGTTTTCCTTTAGTTTTCTTCAGTTTTCCCTTTTCTTGTCTTCTTTTGTCATAATCCACATGAAAGTGCCAGAATTTGATAAGAAATGTTTTCCTATTTCTTCCTGTTTTGGAAACTACATCACATTTTCCTTTTTTGTCTCACTTTTAGGTTAATTTTTCATTATCTTATCTCTCTCTCTCTCTCTCTCTCTCTCTCTGTCTCTGTCTCTTTATCTCTCTCTCTCTCTCTCTTTATCTCTCTCTCTCTCTCTTTATCGCTCTCTCTCTCTCTCTGTCTCTTTATCTCTCTCTCTCTCTTTATCTCTCTCTCTCTCTGTCTCTGTCTCTTTATCTCTCTCTCTCTCTCTCTCTCTCTCTCACTCTCTTTATCCCCCCCTCTCTCTCTCTCATCCCTTTGATTCTAAATTCTCTCTTTCATGGTCTTACTCTGTTTGGGACCAGTACCACCAAAGCAAAAACCACATTCCCTCAAAACTTAACACAACCCTCAACAAGCCTTAACACCTGACAGACACTGCCCTCAACAAGCCTTAACACATAACACCACCCTCAACAAGCCTTAAAACCTAACACCGCCCTCAACAAGCCTTAACACCTAACACCGTCCTCAGTGAGCCTTAACACCTAACACCACCCTCAACAAGCCTTAACACCTAACACCGCCCTGAACAGCCTTAACACCTAACACTGCCCTCAACAGCCTTAACACCTAACACCACCCTCAACAGCCTTAACACCTAACACCACCCTCAACAAGCCTTAACACCTAACACCACCCTCAACAAGCCTTAACGCATAACACCACCCTCAACAAACCTTAACACCTAACAGACACTGCCCTCAACAAGCCTTCACACATAACACCACCCTCAACAGTTTATCGCCGCAGCATTCAAACCATCTGCTCACATATTGATAACAATCAGTTTTGTCCATAAACCAGAGACTAGATGGTCTCAGACGACAGTGAACCGCAGGACTGGAATTCACAGACTAGGCCATGAGTCCAGCCAGCTTTCCCCACTCATTCCCAAACTCTGTCCAATAAAAGACAACCAGGCTTTATAACATAGCAAACACTGGGCCTGCTGAGCCCTAATCGATCATATTGTTGTAAACGTGCTGTAGGGCTTTTCAGTAGTCACTGGTTGATTAATCAACAGCTAATAGTCAACCTGTCAGTGACCCTTAGCCGTTTGCTGTGTTAGGGCATAAATCAGATTTGGTATCACTCAGAAGCATAAACTGTTCCAGTGTGTGAAGTTACGAGTTCTGCCTGACACTTCCCAAATTCAGTGCCCTCTCCCCAGAGGCAGCAACCCAATTCCCCAAGCAAATCAAAACCCCAACCTTGCTATTCTTAGTGCTAATTTATAGATTTCTTTATGTAGCCTGTTTGAACTGAATTGAGATGAACATTGACATTCTTGTTGTCTCTCTCTCTCTCTCTCTCTGTCTCTCTCTCTCTCTCTCTCTCTCTCTCTCTCTGTCTCTCTCTCTTGCTCTCTCTCTCTCTCTCCCTCTCTCTCTCTCTCTCTGTCTCTCTCTCTCGCTCTCTCTCTCTCTCTCTCTCTCTCTCTCTCTCTCTCTCTCTGTCTCTCTCTCTCGCTCTCTCTCTCTCACTCTGTCTCTCTCTCTCTCTCTCTCTCTCTGTCTCTCTATCTCTCTCTCTCTCTGTCTCTGTCTCTCTCTCTCTGTCTCTCTCTCTTGCTCTCTCTCTCTCTCTCTCTCTCTCTCTCTGTCTCTCTGTCTCTCTCTCTCTCTCTCTCTCTCTCGCTCTCTCTCTCTCTCGCTCTCTCTCTCTCTCTCTGTCTCTCTCTCTCGCTCTCTCTCTCTCACTCTGTGTCTCTCTCTCTCTCTCTGTCTCTGTCTCTCTCTGTCTCTCTCTATGTCTCTCTGTCTCTTGTTGTTTCTGTACTCTGAGAGTGGTTGAGTATGTGATGACTCATTCCCTAGTTTACTGAATGCAGTGATTCAGGAACTTAGTTATGTTGTAGAACTGAAATCGAAGAGTGTTATTATTTTACTTTCTACATTAATATTATTATTTAATATATGTTAAGGCTAATGAAGAGTTATTTTGATAAAATTCTAGGTTCAGTGTTAAGGGCTTTGGACTATAAATAATGTTTTTCAGAATGACTATAACTTAACTGGATTCAGATTCTCACGTTTATAGCTACAGCTCAATGATATTATTTTTCAGTCTAATATTCACAGTTCCCCATTAACTGTAACTTATCTATACCACTGGCAGGACTATGCTGTACTCATAGGGTTGGTTTGAGTGGCCCATCTCTGCTGGAGCTGTGTTAAGTTAGGTTATATTCTCAGTAGAGAAACTCTCACACAAGCCCTGTGCTCCCCGATACAAAAACATTAGGTAATGAGTCCATCACAGACAGCCGAGAGAATCAAATGTCCCCCATCAGTTAGTACTCCATCACAAAGGAAAGCAGAGAATAGTAGAAATATAAGAGATGTAATGGTGAACTTCTCAGTGGATTAAAGCAATACTGGTCTTTAGTAATGTGGCAGATTACTGAGAGTGGGGAAACTGGAGCCTGATTGGTTTTCGTAAATAAGTGATGGGCACTGTTTTTTCAGCAGATGAATGTCTGGTTTATTCCGCAGGAGGAAGTGATGATGGAGAAAGTGATGAGAAAATTGGATTCGAGGATTGGGAAGATATTTAAATCCTTAAAGGAGAACAGCCTAAGCATCGTCCTTCTCCCTGGACACAACAGGTATCCACACTGTCATCCACACACATACAAAGGTATTCACACTGTCATCCACACCCATACACAGGTATTCACACTGTTACCCACACCCATACACAGGTATTCACACTGTCATCCACACACATACACAGGTATCCACACTGTCATCCACACCCATACACAGGTATTCACACTGTTACCCACACACATACACAGGTATCCACACTGTCATCCACACCCATACACAGGTATCCACACTGTCATCCACACCCATACACAGGTATTCACACTGTCATCCACACCCATACACAGGTATTCACACTGTCATCCACACCCATACACAGGTATTCACACTGTCATCCACACACGTACACAGGTATTCACACTGTTACCCACACACATACACAGGTATTCACACTGTCACCCACACCCATACACAGGTATCCACACTGTTACCCACACACATACACAGGTATCCACACTGTCATCCACACACATACACAGGTATCCACACTGTCATCCACACCCATACACAGGTATCCACACTGTCATCCACACCCATACACAGGTATTCACACTGTCATCCACACCCATACACAGGTATCCACACTGTCACCCACACCCATACACAGGTATTCGCACTGTCATCCACACACATACACAGGTATTCACACTGTCATCCACACCCATACACAGGTATTCACACTGTCATCCACACCCATACACAGGTATTCACACTGTCATCCACACACGTACACAGGTATTCACACTGTTACCCACACACATACACAGGTATTCACACTGTCACCCACACCCATACACAGGTATCCACACTGTCATCCACACCCATACACAGGTATTCACACTGTCATCCACACCCATACACAGGTATTCACACTGTCATCCACACACATACACAGGTATTCACACTGTCATCCACACACATACACAGGTATTCACACTGTCATCCACACCCATATACAGGTATCCACACTGTTACCCACACACATACACAGGTATCCACACTGTTACCCACACCCATACACAGGTATCCACACTGTTACCCACACACATACACAGGTATTCACACTGTCATCCACACCCATACACAGGTATCCACACTGTCATCCACACCCATACACAGGTATTCACACTGTTACCCACACACATACACAGGTATTCACACTGTCATCCACACCCATACACAGGTATCCACACTGTTACCCACACCCATACACAGGTATTCACACTGTTACCCACACACATACACAGGTATCCACACTGTCATCCACACCCATACACAGGTATCCACACTGTCATCCACACCCATACACAGGTATTCACACTGTTACCCACACACATACACAGGTATCCACACTGTTACCCACACACATACACAGGTATCCACACTGTTACCCACACCCATACACAGGTATCCACACTGTCATCCACACACATACACAGGTATTCACACTGTCATCCACACCCATACACAGGTATTCACACTGTCATCCACACACATACACAGGTATCCACACTGTTACCCACACACATACACAGGTATTCAATTATGTTACTTTCCCTTGTTTGTCCAGGAGTGGTAAGGGAACACAAAAATAAATAGAAAAATAAATAAATAAATAAATGTAACTCCCTTCTCCTGTCACCAGCACTCCACTGTACAACAAAGAAAAGTTTAAGGGAGAACAGTTTACGGGAGAACAGTTTAAAGGAGAACAGTTAAGGGAGAACAGTTTAAAGGAGAACAGATAAGGGAGAACAGTTTAAGGGAGAACAGTTTAAAGGAGAACAGTTTAAGGGAGAACAGTTTACGGGAGAACAGTTTAAAGGAGAACAGTTAAGGGAGAACAGTTTAAAGGAGAACAGTTTAAGGGAGAACAGTTTAAGGGAGAACAGTTTATGGGAGAACAGTTTATGGGAGAACAGTTTAAAGGAGAACAGTTTAAAGGAGAACAGTTGGACTTTTTTATTAAACTGAAATGAAACACAGGAAGCATCAACCAAAACTTCAGGAGGGGGTAAAGCCAAAACAACAAACAAACCAAATCTAGCTCTTAGGAGTGAAATCTACCATCCCTAAAGTAAAAAAGACCCCAACAAAATTAACAACAGAGGCTAACCTCACTCCCTAACTAACCAAAAGCCAGGAGAAAACAGTTCAAAACAAAAGGCACCCAACCTGCCTATGAAACTTTCTATTTACAAGATTATTCACAAGTCTATTTACAACACAGGAAAAGAAAGAAACACATACCCGACAACAAGGCAAACAAAGAGTACAAGTTATCAACAACATCCAATAGCAACCATGGCAACAACAGCAACAACAGTAACCACAGCAACCACAGCAACCATAGTCTGAGGTAGGAGAGGGAAAAAGAATCTCTGTGAAGAGGAACACAAGTATTCAATTAAGACTATCATCCAGACACATACACAAGTATTCAATTAAGACTATCATCCAGACACATACACAAGTATTCAATTAAGACTATCATCCAGACACATACACAAGTATTCAATTAAGACTATCATCCAGACACATACACAAGTATTCAATTAAGACTATCATCCAGACACATACACAAGTATTCAATTAAGACTATCATCCAGACACATACACAAGTATTCAATTAAGACTATCATCCAGACACATACACAAGTATTCAATTAAGACTATCATCCAGACACATACACAAGTATTCAATTAAGACTATCATCCAGACACATACACAAGTATTCAATTAAGACTATCATCCAGACACATACACAAGTATTCAATTAAGACTATCATCCAGACACATACACAAGTATTCAATTAAGACTATCATCCAGACACATACACAAGTATTCAATTAAGACTGTCATCCAGACACATACACAAGTATTCAATTAAGACTGTTATCCACACATGGTGCAAGAAAACTTGCAAACCATTTAGTATTTTCTGAATTTCTGCATAAAATTGACCAAAAATCTAACTAGATCTTCATTCAAGTCATAAAAGTAATTAATTAGAAGCCAATAAAACAAATAAGACAAAGGCTGTACTTTTCACTCATGTATCTATGAAAATGATCCAATAGTAAATAGTAAAAGGACATGAAACTGTGCTTTCAGTAACTGGTGTAACCTCCTTGGGGAGTGATGACTTCCACTAGGCGTTTTCGGTAACCGTTGGTAACTTTTTACCAGACGTTTATGGTAACCCTTTGGTAACTTTTGTCCAGACATTTTCTGTAAAACCTTTGGTAACTTTTGCTGAGACGTTTTCGGTAAAACCTTTGGTAACTTTTGACCAGATGTTTTCTGTAACCCTTTGGTAACTTTTGATTGGTCCAGCTTAGAGGGACTTTGGCTCATCTCTGTGGAGAGCTGCTTCAGCCCAGAGGAGCTGGTGCTTGGTTTTGTCAAACATAATGTTTCTCACTTTTCTTACGTGAACTCCCACGTTCAGGTCCTACCACAGCACCCCTATTGGACCTGAACTCGCCCATTCCTAAAACATTTCTCTCACACATCTGTTTTGGGTCATTGTCAGGTTGTGAGACCCACCCTCTGGTGTGCTTCAGTTCATGGACAGATACCCTGATATTCTAATGTAGACTTTACTCTTATAATCCAGAATTCATAGTTTTGTTAACAGCGCCAAACTGTCCTGTTCCCATGGCAGCAGAACAGACGGTGATACTGACTCCTCTGTGTTTAACGGCTGGGCAGAGCTTCCTATGCAGGAATGCAGAGCTTAGTTTTACCAAACATAACATTTCTCATTTCAGATAAAAAGCTCTGCTTTTGACTCCTCCTCCCACAGAACACTCCTGTAGTCTTCTGGCTCATGCATGAGATCTTTACAAAACTCTGAACAGACAACGATGTTCTTCCTGGAGTGAGCTCACTTCCTCTTTGTTCTCCTCCCATCCGGATTGGTTAAACCTAAACTCTTTAGAACTTGTTTTTCCACCCTTTTAACTCGACGAGCATTGATGACTCAGAAACTCATGGTTTAGGCATGGTGTATTTTCACAAACCTGTGACGTAAAGATCAGATTCTGGTCCTGGGGACTCAGTGTTCCACTCTGTAAATAGGGCAGGGCTACCCAGACTCACACCTGACTGTCACCCCATTGACTGACACCCCATTGACTGACACCCCATTGACTGTCACCCCATTGACTGACACCCCTGACTCTACTGATCCCCTTTACTGAACTGAAACTGGCAAGATTCACATACTTTTCTTTAAACAAAAACACATTTAAAACACAAAACACATCATTTCGATCAATAAATGAGTGCAAAAGTGTATCATAAATGTGTTTTATATTTTTTGCTGCGTTCTCTTCATGACTTAGATGAAGATCTTATCACATTTTGGGTCAAATTTATGCATTTATCAGAAATTCAGAAAACATGAAAGTGTTCACAAACTTTCCAGCATCACTGTACAGTCAGTGCCTGTCACCCAATGTCTATAATCAGACTCCACACACACACACCAATGTCTATAATCAGACTCCATGTCACCACACACACCAATGTCTATAATCAGACTCCATAACACCACACACACCAATGTCTATAATCAGACTCCACACACACACACACGCCGATGTCTATAATCAGACTCCATATCACCACACACACACACCAATGTCTATAATCAGACTCCACACACACACACCAATGTCTATAGTCAGACTCCATATCACCACACACACACCAATGTCTATAATCAGACTCCACACACACACACTCCAATGTCTATAGTCAGACTCCATATCACCACACACACACCAATGTCTGTAGTCAGACTCCATATCACCACACACACCAATGTCTACAATCAGACTCCATATCACCACACATACACCAATGTCTATAATCAGACTCCACACACACACCAATGTCTATAATCAGACTCCATATCACCACACACACACACCAATGTCTATAATCAGACTCCATATCACCACACACACCAATGTCTATAATCAGACTCCATATCACCACACACACCAATGTCTATAATCAGACTCCACACACACACACCAATGTCTATAGTCAGACTCCATATCACCACACACACACACACCAATGTCTATAATCAGACTCCACACACACACACACACACACACCAATGTCTATAATCAGACTCCATATCACCACACACACACACCAATGTCTATAATCAGACTCCATATCACCACACACACACCAATGTCTACAATCAGACTCCACACACACACACACACACACTCACCAATGTCTATAATCAGACTCCATGTCACCACACACACCAATGTCTATAATCAGACTCCACACACACACACACACACCAATGTCTATAATCAGACTCCACACACACACACACACACCAATGTCTATAATCAGACTCCACACACACACACACCAATGTCTATAATCAGACTCCATAGCACCACCTGGCTCACCTGTCTGTCCTCTCTCCTGTCTGTCCTCTCACCTGTCTGTCCTCTCTCCTGTCTGTCCTCTCACCTGTCTGTCCTCTCACCTGTCTGTCTTGTGTGTCCTTTAGAGCTGGGGTGGTCTCCCCTGGTCTGTGTTTCATAGCAGTCAAACAGGGGTCTTCTGACTGAAACAGGACCCACTGCCTTTTGGATTAAAGGAGAAGGGAAATGTCTACATACAGAGGCCAGCAGTGCAGCTCAGCATGACTGCGGCCCGCCCGGGGGGGGGCGGGGCCTGTCACTCACTATCCTGTGAAGTCACCCTCTCAACATCTCCCAGGCTGACAAGGTCAACACACCATCGGTTTTTATGATTATTTGTATCAGTTTGGAAGAAAAAAGGTTTGTGCCTTGATTCGTGTAACGAATTAAAATAAAAAAAGGATGTTTTTATTCATTTCTGGTCTGATGCCCTGTTGTGTAGAATAGACCCATTTTCTCTCGAGAAGACAGAGATTTAGACGTCCTCTCAGGGGAGAAACACAGCGCTTCCGTTCCTCCTCCTTCGGCTCATCAGACTAAATCTATGAAATAAGGTTGTTTTGCCCCCACATAAAGAACTTTCTAGGCAGTCCCTAAAAGACCTCTGTCATTTGCTACACGCTAAAACTTTACAAATGTCTTATTCCCTACACTCTAAAACTTTACTGAGGTCTTATTCCCTACACGCTAAAACTTTACAAATGTCTTATTCCCCACACTCTAAAACTTTACAAATGTCTTATTCCCTACACGCTAAAACTTTACAAATGTCTTACTCCCTACATGCTAAAACTTTACTGAGGTCTTATTCCCTACACGCTAAAACTTTACAAATGTCTTATTCCCTACACGCTAAAACTTTACTGAGGTCTTATTCCCTACACGCTAAAACTTTACAAATGTCTTATTCCCTACATGCTAAAACTTTACAAATGTTTTATTCCCTACACACTAAAACTTTACAGATGTCTTATTCCCTACACGCTAAAACTTCACTGTCTTCTCACTGAAGAGCAGTTTGGTTAAAGCCCTAAATGCAGCTGTGCTGAACACTCCTCTTGTCTGAAGAACTCAGAAGTGTCAGTTCTCTCACAGGGCATAAGTCTCTTCTAATGAAGAAGCCTAATGTATGGGGATGCCACAAAACAGGCAGATCCATTCTCTAGGGTTAGGGTTAGACTTCTCTAGAGCTCCCTGTATTTAAAGACAGGGTTTCAGTCTGTGGGGTTGGCAAGGGACTGGAGAGAGACACAGACTGGAGAGAGACACAGACTGGAGAGAGAAACACAGACTGGAGAGAGACACAGACTGGAGAGAGACACAGACTGGAGAGAGAAACACAGACTGGAGAGAGACACAGACTGGAGAGAGACACAGACTGGAGAGAGAAACACAGACTGGAGAGAGACACAGACTGGAGAGAGACACAGACTGGAGAGAGAAACACAGACTGGAGAGAGACACAGACTGGAGAGAGACACACAGACTGGAGAATGGATCAGACTGGAGAGAGACGCACAGACTGGAGAGAGACACACAGACTGGAGAGAGACGCACAGACTGGAGAGAGACACACAGACTGGAGAGAGACACACAGACTGGAGAGAGAGACACACAGACTGGAGAGAGACACAGACTGGAGAGAGACACAGACTGGAGAGAGAGACACACAGACTGGAGAGAGAGACACAGACTGGAGAGAGACACACAGACTGGAGAGAGAGACACAGACTGGAGAGAGAGACACAGACTGGAGAGAGACACACAGACTGGAGAGAGAGACAGACTGGAGAGAGACACACAGACTGGAGAATGGATCAGACTGGAGAGAGAGACAGACTGGAGAGAGACACACAGACTGGAGAGAGAGACACAGACTGGACAGAGACACACAGACTGGAGAATGGATCAGACTGGAGAGAGACACACAGACTGGAGAATGAATCAGACTGGAGAGAGACACAGACTGGAGAATGGATCAGACTGGAGAGAGACGCACAGACTGGAGAGAGACACACAGACTGGAGAGAGAGACACACAGACTGGAGAATGAATCAGACTGGAGAGAGAGACACACAGACTGGAGAGAGAGACACACAGACTGGAGAATGAATCAGACTGGAGAGAGAGACAGACTGGAGAGAGAGGCACAGACTGGACAGAGACACACAGACTGGAGAATGGATCAGACTGGAGAGAGACACACAGACTGGAGAATGGATCAGACTGGAGAGAGACACACAGACTGGAGAATGGATCAGACTGGGGTAAAAACAAAGACCCAGTTAATGACTCTTTAGAGAGTCACGTGGCAGTGAGGAGAAAAACAGTCACATGGTTTTCTCATTTTCTGAGTGCATCGTGACAGAAATTATGATCAAAGGAATCAGACAAGACACAGAGTTACTAAGAAATATTCTTTAATTTTTTTCCCCCTCATTTAAGGGAATATTAACATTTTATAATCATACAAAAAGGGAAAAAACTGTTTTCATATTTTTGATGACAGTGACACCCATCCTTTGACTTCTTTACAGAACGGTTGCAGGGACTGAAAGGACACACATTCACACAAAACAGACAGACTCCAGCATCCACAGCGTAGGACAGGGAGAAGAAATCTCACTTTCCCTAAACTGACGCCAGTTTTTCTAAAATGGTTCAGGGGGGCTTGTGGATAACGTTTCACATATTGAAATTTTAAAACAGAAAAAACACAGGACAAATAACCGGTTTAAAAAAATGTTAGAGAGCCCACTAGTTCCTAAGTTCCCATCTATGGAATAGTCACACTGCAGACTGAGCACACGCACGCACACACACACACACCTCACAGGGACATTATGGGAGACATAACCACCTTTAAAATTCAGTGTGGGGGTGGACACACACACACACACACACTTCAGCTCACAAACAGATGGCTGATATATATAAAGACCCCAGATACATTCATTCATTCATACACACACACACACACACACACACACACATCCCAAGTACAGGAGCGTGACTGGTGGTGACTCATCAGAGCCAGTATCCTGACAGAGGAACCAGATGACAGATTCACGACCAGCTGGATTCCACTGACTGGTGAAAAGAGAGGGTGGGGGGAGGGCAGGGAGGCTGTGCGTTTGTATGGCTTTTCTGACTTGGGGAGTGGAGTTACACTTGGGCCACCACACCTGAGGGACGTCAAACCTGGGCTACCACACCTGAGGGACGTCAAACAGATCGCTGGATGGAGGCTCAGAGCCTGTGGAATAAACAAACAAAAGCAAGAAGACAGTTTTGAATAAACAAAACAAAAATAAAGAAGGTTTCGAATGGGCAGAAAGTCAGAGAGGCTGTTAAGAGTTTAGAGAACTCAACATGAAAAAAAAAAAAACCACTGGCACCTAGTGTATCTGTCTGTCTCTCTCTCTCTCACACACCATCCACCACACACACACAGACAGAGGGCAAGCCATCAGTGTAAAGGCCAGTTCAGGTGAAGTACACCTGAGACTGAGGAAACTGAACTGAACGTGAAACTGCAATGAACTCCATGAAACACACTCAAGAGTCCTCTGTGGAGAGTAAGGACACGCCCCTTTTGGTGACCCCCCCCCCCTTGTGCTCAGACCTGTTGGTTTTGCATTCAGCTGGAAAACAGAAACTGCATCTTTTAAGGTGAGGAAGTCTGTCTTGTCTGAATGACAGAAAAAAGTAGATTTTGTGTTTTAACCACAGAAAAAAAAAACCCAAGCAGGATTACTTTCCCATGAGTCAGTTTTTTTGGTTTGTTTTCTTCTTTACTTATATCTGTATTTTTGATATGGTGTTTTAGACTGCATTGGAAGGTTGACAAGATTCATTAGCAAGTATCTGTTTTGGATCAGTGAACAGGCCTGTCCAGACGGATCCAGGCTAGCCCAGTTCAGATAGCCCCACTGCAGTGGAACAGCTGCCAGTCTGACCAGTCGAATTCTCACTCAGGTCAAGATTATCTTCATACACAACACTTCCACCACCAAATCACCCTCACTGTCTGTCTTCTCTTTATACACACACACACACACACACACACACACACACACCACTTACTGTCGGTCTTTCTTTTCTTGTGTTTCCGGCCTTTCTTTCCTGAGCTCTGATTGGCCGAGGTCTGAGGCCACGCCTCTCCCATGTCAGCATTTGTATCCTCAGGTCCTGCCTCCTCCTGGAGTGGCCTGCAAATAAAATCAAATAGCCAATCAGGGCCTGTCCTGTGAAATGCCCAGCAGCCAAGGCACAACGTCAACAAATGACAACTGACCTGACTGAAAAGGGGCGGGGCTTAGACACATCACTTACTGAGTTTTGAGCCAACCATCTGATGTTCTTGAGTCAACAGCGCCCATCTGACCACACCCCTGTCCCAGAGCACTAGTACAATCCCCTGGGGAGAGTGAGAGAGGAAAAACATTAATAAGGGAAAACACAGAGAGAGAGTACGTGTATGTACTGTGTTCTCTTCAGCGTGTCAAGCAGCTATTAGCTGATGCGCTAGGAGAGTGAAGTGTGATTGGCCAGGGTAAGGTAGGAGAGTGGAGTGTGATTGGTCAGGGTAAGGTAGGAGGGCGCTCTCACCGTCTGTTTTAATCTTTTTAACCCCCTTCTCGGCGCTCCCCTGAGAATCCCAGCCACCTGTGGTCACAGCGCCCTCTGTCTGGCAGTACCGCGCTGGACCGTCCTCCTCAGCAGGACTTATGCTCCTCTTCACCGTCAACGACCTCAACACACAGAACACACACACACAGAACACACACACACAGAGACACAGAGAGAAAAGAATGGTGATCTGAGAACAATTTAGCCCACAAGTTAAGGCGCGCACACACACACACACACACACACACACACAAGCACACGCACACCATTCTCAGAAGCCTGTCACTCACCTGCTGTGGGAGTGGCTGAAGCCTGATGTCGCCATGCAGGCTGTCGAACCGTAGGGAGGCTCCGCCCAGCCATCTTCTGACCACTTCCTGTTTGTGGGGGTGTGTCTCTGTTTAGCCTGCATGTACTCAGCGTAGGTCTGTATCCTGTAGCTCTCAGCGTAGCGACTTGTGTTCATCGCTAATACAGCAAAGATCACCAGTTAAACAAACTACTTCACACACACACACACACACACACACACACACACACACACACACACACACCTAGCTCCAGTTAAACAAACTACCTCTTTACCATCAGCCAGACTGAATGAATCAAACTGATTCCTCACACACACACACATTACTGAAAGGAAAGTGAAGACCTTGAGGATCCTGTGGTTTATGAGAGAAGATGTGTATGAAGAGCAGTGTATGCAGTATTATTACTGATATTACAGTATTACAGGGTGAATATGGCATGTATGCAGTATTATTACTGATATTACAGTATTACGGTGGGAATATGGCATGTTCCACATAATTTAATAATTACACAGAAAACCCTGACCCCAAATAAGACTGTGGTTCTATATGAAACTAATTATTAATTCATTCATGATGTCAACCGTAACAACATCTGATTATTATGTGGAGAAGAGAGAGAGAGAAAAGGAGGGATGATGGAGGAGAGAGAGAGAGAGAGAGAGAGAGAGAGAGAAAAGGAGGGATGGATGTGGAGGAGAAGAGAGAGAGAAAAGGAGCGATGATGGAGGAGAGAGAGAGAGAGAGAGAAAAGGAGGGATGGATATGGAGGAGAGAGAGAAGAAAGGAGAAGTTACACACCGATCTGGACTTGGTCTGTTTGACTTAGAGACACAAACGCTGATGTATCATCGATCCATGACACCTGGATGTTACCTGAGACAACAGTACACCAGGTTAGGAATGTGTGTATGGGTGTACAGCCCATGCATGCTTACACAGAGAGAGAGAGTGACTGTGTGTGTGAAGTGTGCGTGTGTGAGGTTTGTGTGTGGTGCGTGTGTGAGGGGTGTGCGTGGGGCGCGTGTGTGCGAGCGGTGTGTGTGTGTGTGTGTGTGTGAGGGGTGCGCCTCTAACCGAAGGCACTGAAGAGCTGGTAGAGATCACTGGTCTTCCATTCTTTAGGAAAAGTCACATAGAGGACGTGGTCTCTCTTAGGCTGGACTGAGACACAAACACACAGGCAGACAGAGACAGAAACTGTAGTGCAGGTACTCAAATCATCACAAATCACTAAGGTTTAGTGAGTGAGTGAGTGTGTGTGTGTGTGTGTGTGTGTGTGTGTGTGTGGTGTTTCACAGTAACTCACGATCTGGTCCACTGATGTTCAGGTATGGGATGTCAAGCACTCGCATCAGGAACAGTCTTAGAACAACAAACACACACGTTAAAGCACACGCACACACACATGGCATGTATGCACACACGCACATGGCATGTATGCACACACGCACACATACATACACACACGCACACGCACGTGTTGAATAGGAGAGTGTCGTGAGGTGTCGTGTTGAATAGGTGAAGTGTTGCCATAGTAGGACTCACTTGTTGTAGAAAGGTTCGATGAGTTTGGAGCGGGCAGAGATGTGAGGTTTGGGAGGCGTGAGGAAAGACCCTGAGCAGGGAGGTAGAAACAAACAAACAAACAAATAAACAGCTCTCCTCTCTACTTTACTCAGTGCTCTGGGATTCTATCATAATAAACATAAACAAACACACAGGACTGCATGCTATCAGAGTACTTTAAAGAGCAAAGAGTGTGGATGTTCTGTCAGGTCCAGGACCTTTACTGTCCACTATGTTTTGCCATTAAAGAGCACAATGTTACTACAGACAGACACTTAGTCACTGCATCCTGGATAACCTCATGTTTCATGAAAGATTATTACAGAGGCTACTGTCACTTTAATCCGCCATGTAGGACTGAAATCAGGAGAAGAAAGAGACAACTGGATCAGACAGAACACGTATCTGAATCACTATTCAGGATAACTCATTCTGGGTCAAAACTGGACAGTAACAGTTTAGAAGCACAAAGGACAGAAGACTATGGAACTGTGTGCCATGGGAATTCTTAGAGAAAAATCCTGTGCTTTTGTGGGAATTTATGAAAAGGAGCCAAAGTCTAAACCATCACTGAGGCTGAATGACACTCTGAGATGCACACACACACTCTGAGATGCACACACACTTCCTACCCAGGTAGTTGGCCATGGAGACGAAGCACAGGCCCGTGATGTAGGCGTCATATCCGGCCTCGTGCAGCTGCTCTGACGCGGTGTCGTAACTCTGGAACCCCTCAGAACATTCTAGAAGAGAAGATGAAAAGCAGAGCGGCTTCAGAAAAAGCTGATCCCGAAGCGTTCTAGAACACAACGTTATGGTCCTGTGCTGTCTGGCATGTCCAACTTACTGACACATAGTGAATGTTCTAGAGGACAACGTTATGGTCCTGTGCTGTCTGGCATGTCCAACTTACTGACACATAGTGAGTATATTTATAGCAAACGACTCACTCTACATATGACTATGCATTCTCATCGGTGTTTCTGATTAGATTAGGTTTGTGCTCTCAGACTGCTTACCAACTTGAGGAGGTTTAAATGGTTTCTCTTTCAGCTGCCTCTCGAGCTCAGCCAATGATGTATTAGAGATAAGATCCTAAAAAAACATTTTTAAATGGTCAGATACACACACAAACATACACCCCACCCCACCCCACCCCCCCAGGGGAAAAAGGTCAAAGTCCAACGAAAATGGCCCCCGCTCCAGTGAGTAGGAACCACGGCTCCCAAAACACCCAAGACTGCACCCCGAACGCGTGACAGTAAAACTCACACACCTTAAAGGGCTGGGTGGAGGCCATCAGCTTAGTGTCCAGGAGCCTGAAAACCAAGCAGTGACACACACAGGTTAGAGCCGTTCAGCCCAGCGTGCCAGATAAAACTGAAAACCACAAACACCCACTTACTTTACCTGGGAAACACACACATAGTGACCTCTTTGAAGTCGTTCAGGTCCTAAAAACACACACACACACTTATAATTTTTCAAACATTTCAAAACACAAAGTCAAGAAAAAGAAAAACAGAAACAAGAGACAAAGTGAAGAATTTAGTTTCAAACGCCACCCTGGGGAACTAAACCAGTTTAGAACCCAGAACAGTGGCTAAACGTTGTTGTCTGGGTGGTCGTCATGGTTACCTCAGGCAGCGGGCAGTAGAACTGGTGAATGGTGTGCATGACGTCCAGGAGCATGTTATGGCCAACCACCAGCTTTCCCTGAGTTTACCACAGAAACAAGAGTATTTTCTGAGGTTCACTCCTACTTTAACCCTGAGTAAAACCAACTTAAAAATCTAATTCAATCAAACAAACAAACAAACAAACAAGACACCCAGAGCTTCTATCAAACACACACGACTTCTGTGCTCATCCTGTCAGATAACTTCCAAATGACAAACACACAGAGACAGAGTACTGTGTTTCTACACCTGAAGAGCAGAGCATCAGAGAGGAGGTGTACTCACAGATTTAGAGATGGCGTGGACCACTCTGGAAAAGCCAACAGCGTCATTCAGCTCTTCCTGTGAACCACAGAAACTCTGTTAGAAAAGACATCTTCACCTTTACTCCTCACTGTCTCAGCTTCCCGTGTGTGTGTGTGTGTGTGTGTGTGTGAGAGTTCAGACAGACAGACAGACAATGTGCGTGTGTGAGAGTTCAGACAGAGTGTGTGTGAGTTCAGACAGACAGAGTGTGACAGATGTGTTGAACTATCTAAGGCGGTGACAGACGTGATTTCAGAGGGATGGAGAAATTCACATCACTGCTTAGTCTCATTTTTGTACTAAACTAAACACATCCTCTCTCTGTACGCTGAAACAATCTGCTCACTGCAGCAGAAAATTTCAACTTTTCAATCAAGGCCTTGGCCTGCAGCCAAAGCTTACGACCTTGAGCCTGACCTTAAAGTGAGGGGTCATGACCTCTTACCTGTTCCCGCTCTTGCTTCTGTTGTTCCCTGAGTCGTCTCTCCTCCTCGTCAACTTTACTGATCTGAATAAATCGCTCTTTCTGACAGACAGCAACAACAACAACAAAAACAACATCTTAATCTTCAGATATATATTATTGGATAACAGTTAGTATTTTCTGATCAGTGTAATCTTCACATCCATATTACTGAACGATGTCCACATTCACATTCACTCACCTTTTCTGTTTCCACTGTCTCTACATGGAGCCCTTTTGGGAACCTGCACAAACATGGGCCCATCCTGATCAATACCCTCATGAGCTCACCCTCATAACAGCCCCTGTGACTACACTGCCACCATTCACAAAAGAAATGTATACATTCCATAAAAACCAAATGAAACATATTCTCACCTCCAGTTCAATGTCTGATAGATCAGCTTCCTCTGGAACCTGGGTTTGAGATGGAGCGATGATGGAGTAGAATGAAGAAAGGATGAAAGAAAAGACAGAACTCATGATAAAGTCTAAGAGGTGTCAGTCAAGCTGAAAAAAATCATCATTTCTCTTTGTTTGAGTTGCTCAGGGGCGAGATCTTACCCCGTGCATGGAGCCAAATCCACCGTTTTCTCTGATCCACTTATTAGAGTCTCCACCTTCTCTCTGCATCACCCAAAACACATCCAAAACACATCAGACACACCCAAAACACATCAGACACACCCAAAACACACCCAAGACACATCCAAAACACACCCAAGACACATCAGACACATCCAAAACACATCAGACACACCCAAAACACATCAGACACACCCAAAACACATCAGACACATCAGACACATCAGACACATCCAAAACACATCAGACACATCCAAAACACATCAGACACATCCAAGACACACCCAAAACACAGACACATCCAAAACACATCCAAAACACATCAGACACATCCAAAACACATCAGACACATCGGACACATCCAAAACACATCGGACACATCCAAAACACATCGGACACATCCAAAACACATCGGACACATCCAAAACACATCAGACACATCCAAAACACACCCAAAACACATCAGACACATCCAAAACACACCCAAAACACATCCAAGACACATCAGACAAATACCAGACACATCAATCAAATACAAAGTCAGGTCATCACAAAAATAAAACACAAACAAACAGTCTTCAGTCGCATGTTTGTTTGTTTTTTGTCTGTGCCGTGTCATTTTGGTCATGTGTGCAGTGATGGCTGTGTCTCTCCACTGAGGGTCAGGACTCACAACACATACAGGGTTCGTTTGTGTTTGTACCACGTTTACAGAACAGCAGTGGTGTGACTCACATGACTCTGCCGATGAAGTCTTTGTGCTCTTCCGGAACATTCACTGGTCCTTTGGCAGATGCAGGAGAGATGTATGATGGAGTCCCTGCCCCATTTGATTGGCTGCGCCTCTCCTCATACTGTTCACGCAGATGAGCCTCCTCCTCCTGGTTGAGATATGGAATCCCTGCGGGCCACCACGCACGTCAATCAGAACCCAGGCCGGCCTCACAGCCAATGGCCTTACAGTGTGTGCAAACATTCCACCGCTGCCTGGGAGACCGCGCTACTGTTTGTCGTTTACACAACAGGACTGAGAGACGTCCTGTACACCGATGAGGCATTCACAATTCCCTCATTACTAACACCGGCATTAACACCAGCTAACCACATCCCTTAACCACTCCCTCAGCGTTAACACCGCCCAACACCAACTAATCCCATCTGTTAACCACTCCCTCAGCGTTAACACTGCCAACACCAACTAATCCCATCTGTTAACCCTCAGCGTTAACACCGCCCAACACCAACTAATCCCATCTGTTAACCCTCAGCGTTAACACCGCCCAACACCAACTAATCCCATCTGTTAACCACTCCCTCAGCGTTAACACCACCTAACACCAACTAATCCCATCTGTTAACCCTCAGCGTTAACACCGCCCAACACCAACTAATCCCATCTGTTAACCACTCCCTCAGCGTTAACACCAGGCCTTTTTAATTATCTTATTATTTTAGAGTAGTACATTAGTGTCAGTGCTGATAAAATAGCTCTGTCTCTGTTTCACACTGACAGCCAATGGAAACGCATGAGCTCTCACAGGGATCGCCCCGTTTCACACTGACAGCCAATGGAAACGCATGAGCTCTCTCAGGGATCTCCCTGTTTCACACTGACAGTCAGTCACATATTTCAATATAACCAGAAAGGAAAATCCAACTGGTCAAAGTCAAACCTACATACCGTCACGGAAAACTTTGTTGAAGTCAAATCCTTGGCTGGCCAGGAAGTCTATGCTGGAGCTCTGGGTGGGGGGGGGGGAGAAGTTAAAGTGTCATTTTTAACCCTTACTGCAAAATAAACAGTCATCTCACTGAAAAATCCACTCAAACCACACACATACCTGTCACATACAGTCATCTCACAGCCACGCAAAAGTACACACTTACCTGACAAATAAACTTAATGTCTGGAGAAGTCCTGCTAAACGGCTTGGGAAATATATAAAAATTAAAAGACTTTGTAAGATACCTGTAAAAATAAAAAAAAAGAAAAGAGACATAAAATTAGTAAGATGGTTATGCAAGTGTGTAAAAATTGTAGTTGACAAGAGTTCACTCCCCAGACGGGATGCCATCACATGTCCTAAACAAAGCCCTCATGTTCTGATGGACGTCTATAATCTAGACATATTAGCACACAGACATGCGTTTTGTTGTAAAGTAAATTGCCTTAACACAAACTACATCAAAACTGACTGTAAGTCACTCACTTGGACTGTGTCTGATCGTATCTAAATGTGCACAGACCGAACTGGAAGAGGAGGAACTCCATCGAATGCTGGCGAATGGAAGTGAAAGATTTTTCGTTACAGAGAAGCGTCGAGCTGCGGCGTCTTATGTTTAACATTCATGCAGTCACAGATGTTTCCAGGGCCCGCATTTAAGACAAGTTACTGTAAAAATGACTACATAATTCTACAGCCACAGGAGACAAAAACACTATAGTTCAGTGTTGTGCTTACGAAGCAGGTGCTACCTTTTTCAGTTTCACATAACGCTCCTCTGGCGTGTCCAGACCGTTAGTTAACACACTGACCGACGGCCCGTCGCTTATTCCTGCATGTGAGGAAAGATGTGAACGTAAACAACATACGCTCGGCTCATGCTTACAAATAACCAGGGTATTAAATGGCATTTGGGATTATTTTGTCTTTGTGAAATTGGCAACCACATACTTTGTGGGTACTGGTAACAAAATTTACCTGAAAATTCTCCGTCTATGGCAAGAAAATCGGCTTCCTCTATGGCGCTGTATATGGTAGGTAGGGTTTCTTTAAAATCTACAAAAGCAAAAAAATTAAACGGGTTGAAATTGGCTCATGTTCGGCAGGTCGGACCCGCTTCAGGCAGTTACTACAACGGCGAGAAACCCTCACGTTTGTTAGCCGACTGGCTAACGGCTTTTTCTTATGGCAGTTACAACAGTCGCTGTTCCAAGTAAACGTATTTGCTGCCACATGAATTAGCACGACAAGCAACGTGTGAGCTCAGTCAGGGGTTGAAATTGGATGCTTTTGATGCAAACAAGAGCACTTACTCTGTCGTGTCACCTCCATCTCTGCGGACTCCCCGAGACAATTAACACACACTGCGGTATCTGTCGTGCTCTTTAACCCTTTCTATTAAGAGCGTTTCCGGAATTTCCTTAGTCCAAGATTGAAAACATAGTCCAATACTGCCGCCTGTAGTCTGGGAGATTTCAAAATCTCACCCTCTTGCCTTTTTAGTCGAAAGAATCAATTAAATTACTCAGTTGTTAACAGTACTGATGAGATGTTTCAATTAGCGGAGGCCATGCTACAGAATTATGAACGCTGTACCCCTCAAAATCTGGGTGTGAATTTATTTAACAAGTGAATCATTCAGCTCACATTGTTATTGTTATTAAGTGTAAAATTTTCAAAATGTTCAAGCACATTATAACACCCCTGGTTTGTTTAGCTACAGCAAGTAAGTCCTAACAGTTAAAATACAGCTTGAAATAGATTACTTGGCTTATTTTGATATTTGATACAGGTAACGGGGGGGGGGAGGGAGAGAGTATGACTGACCCCAAAGCACACCTATTAGATTTTGGTAAATGCAACGTGACAGAACCAGTAGCCAATAGAACAGAAGAGATCTTTGTCGTTCAAGCCCACTTGAGTTCATGCCCTATACGCGTCTGATAACTGAAGGTGGTACTTTCGCTCTCCGTTTAGTGTCTATTAAACTGTGCTAGGAGAAATGCATTAGTTTTACATCTGTCAGAATGCATCTCTTATCCACGGATACGATGTGAGTCACGGCGCGGTCCACGGATCTGTCGTTCTTTAAGTAAGTAAAGCATGTAGCAGTACTTTTTCAACACCGTTAACTCAATCGATGGGTGGTTGGCTAACGTTAGCTAGCTACGTAATGACTGTCAGATGATGTTTACATTTGTGTTGAAAAACTTGTCATTTTGCCTAATACATATTTTATCAGTCAGGCCGATGGTGACCGAGTGCTGTTAATGTCGGAATTCATCCCAGACTGGAATTTACTATCAGCAGACCTATGTCGTTGTCAATTTATAGCGTGCAAGCTACGTCTCAACTTGGATTTACTGTACATCACAATGTTGCTAGTTTGAAAACGAGTTGTGTGCGATAAGTTCAGGTGCAACGGTTCCGGATTTTAAACAGTCAAATTTACTGTAACAGTGGGTTCAGAGGCGATGCGGCGCTATTTTTGATTTTAGACTTCCGCAAAGATTAATCGGATTGCTTCGATAACATCGACTTTGTTCGGACCGCAGTGCAGAACATAGCGTACTGTAATTCCCCGTCACACACACGTAGGGAGAGAGAGTGCGCGTGAACGCAAACGTTCGTTTAACTGTTATTTTAAAGAGCTGACACTGCTGTCTTACTTAACCTGTCACAAAGTTCAGAATACTTATGGACGAGCTGTCCGCTTCAGCGTAACGCAGTGTGAAGAGGCCGTGGCGTGATGTGGTCGTGAGATAACGTTAGTTCACATTGAACAGCTGTGTTACGTAGCCCTTAGGTAGGGATTGGAGTTGTCACATTATATTTTGTATTCTAATCCGGTGCTAAATGCTATCAGACCCCCGGGATAAACCGCCTTACCCTGTGCTGAAACCGCGTCAGCGCTGCCCTACTGCGCTAGGGTTGGGGCCAGGTTCAGTCTGCCTTTTGTGGAGAGGCTAAAAGAGACTCTTACCCCTCAGAAATTCTATTACATTTAAACAGAAATCTTTACATTTTTCTATTACATTTAAACAGGTTGGCTTTAAAAAGGCGATGTTATTTTTACAAAACAGTGTTGTGACACCTTTATCAGCCTCAGGGGAATTGGATCTCTGAAACCTTTCAGATAATTCACAATAACGCGTCCCTAAATGACTTACAGTAACGCGTTTCCAAATGACAAGTTTGTTGTCTCTGCGGGGCTTTTGGTCCTGTAATTGAGGATAGCTCACCACTCTCTCATCTTTTCAGAATCATATGCAGTGTAGGGCAG
>NC_044501.1:685606-718106 GCF_902362185.1 Chanos chanos | reverse complement strand
TTTTACAACCCTGACCTAATACACCTGTCTCACCTGTGTCGCAGTGAGTTACATACCTGTACTAACACAGTTTTACAACCCTGACCTAATACACCTGTCTCACCTGTGTCGCAGTGAGTTACATACCTGTACTAACACAGTTTTACAACCCTGACCTAATACACCTGTCTCACCTGTGTCGCTAGTGAGTTACATACCTGTACTAACACAGTTTTACAACCCTGACCTAATACACCTGTCTCACCTGTGTCGCAGTGAGTTACATACCTGTACTAACACAGTTTTACAACCCTAACCTAATACACCTGTCTCACCTGTGTCGCAGTGAGTTACATACCTGTACTAACACAGTTTTACAACCCTGACCTAATACACCTGTCTCACCTGTGTCGCAGTGAGTTACATACCTGTACTAACACAGTTTTACAACCCTGACCTAATACACCTGTCCTCTGACACACCTGTATAACCCTGACCTAATACATCTGTCCTCTGACACACCTGTATAACCCTGACCTACCTGTATAACATTGACCCGTCCAAACACACCTGCTTAGTTGTGACCTATTACATGTGAACCACCTTCTCTAAGACCACTGTGCAGATATACTCAAATGCACCTATACTGAGATAACAGTGAATCCTCACACGTTTTTACATTTTACAAACACAGCCGTGTCTGTGTGCCTGCACTTACACCCCCACACACTTGGATGTTTTGGGACTCCCTGTTTAGTGTCAAGGTGTTTTATGGTAATTGTGAAAATGAAAATAATTTGTTGTTATGAATCAGTGTATTGTGTATTCATGGGAACAAACTTGTCTGGCCTGTTCTTATGTCAGCCGTCTGGCCTGGGCGCAGGTCCATAATGAGGTAGTGTTTGAATATATGTCTTCACACAGCTTAGGCTGTTTGTTTGTCCCTCTGTACATTGAGACATGTCTGTGCCCCTGTCTAAGTGTGTGTATATCTGTGTGTGTGTCAGGTTGTGTTTCTAGTCCATCACTGGAGCAGTGGAGACAGTGAGCGGGAGTTGTTGGTGACCAGACCACTCAGTCAGTGGACAGAGACAGGGGTGGCCCTGTGGCTGCAGCACCTGGGCCCCTGGACCTCTCCGTACAGAGAGAGATTTGCCAGAGAACAGGTCAACGGCAGGTAGGCCCTGTGTCAGAGAGGCTCTGCATGTGTGCTATGCCCTCATGCGTGCGGTTTTGGAAACTAGCCTTTGTTTTTACTCTAGCTTTGAAAATGAAAGTAAAAAAGTCCCAGCTGTGGGTCGTGTGACGTGGTTTATGCTCTTTGAGAACACGTGTTTGTGTGGAATCTCCCCTGCTGTGCACTGTGTGTAAGGTCGACCTCTTTCACATTCACATTCAGAAATGAAAGACTACATGACCAGAGAGAACTGTGCTTCTAGCTCATCCAATACATTCAGCACATTATTGTATATTTCACTTTTCATGTTTATGAAAGAATTCTCATTTTCTTCCACTTAGTGCTCTGTAATTGTGTGTGTATGTTTGTAACTGAGTGTGTGTGCGCGTGTGTGTGTGTGTGCGTGTGTGTGTTTGTGTGTGTGTGTGTGTGTGTGTGTGTGTGTGTTAGGTTACTGACACTGTTGGGGGAGGAAGAGCTGTCTAAACCTCCGTACAGCATAGAGAATCTGTCCCACAGAAGAGCTGTTCTTCAGGAACTTCAGAGAGTGAAAGAGCTAGGGCTCAAACCTCCACACAATCTCTGGGAGTATAAGGTAAACGTCTGTGTGTGTGTGTCTGTGTTTGTGTCTGTGTGTATGAGGTAGACGTCTGTGTGCGTGTCTGTGTGTATAAGGTAAACGTCTGTGTGTGTGTCTGTGTGTGTGTCTGTGTGTATAAGGTAAACGTCTGTGTGTGTGTCTGTGTGTGTGTCTGTGTGTATAAGGTAAACGTCTGTGTGTGTGTCTGTGTGTGTGTCTGTGTGTATAAGGTAAACGTCTGTGTGTGTGTGTCTGTGTGTATAAGGTAAATGTCTGTGTGTGTGTCTGTGTGGGTGTCTGTGTGTGTGTCTGTGTGTATAAGGTAAATGTTTGTGTGCGTGTCTGTGTGTATAAGGTAAATGTCTGTGTGTGTCTGTGTGTATAAGGTAAATGTCTGTGTAGGTGTCTGTGTGTGTCTGTGTGTATAAGGTAAATGTCTGTGTGTGTGTCTGTGTGTATAAGGTAAATGTCTGTGTGCGTGTCTGTGTGTGTGTCTGTGTGTATAAGGTAAATGTCTGTGTGGGTGTCTGTGTGTGTGTCTGTGTGTATATGGTAAATGTCTGTGTGTGTCTGTGTGCGTGTCTGTGTATATAAGGTAAATGTCTGTGTGAGTGTCGGTGCGCGTGTCGGTGCGCGTGTCGGTGCGCGTGTCGGTGCGCGTGTCTGCGCGTGTGTGTTTGCGCGTGTTGGTGTGTGTGTCTGTGTGTGTGTGTTTGCGTGTGTTGGTGTGTGTGTCTGTGTGTGTGTGTTGGTGCGTGCGTCTGTGTACACGCGTGTGCATCTCTGTGTGCTGTAAATGATGAGTGGTCATTGTAAATTTGTTTTGTTTAGAAAAAACACCACAGGTCTGACAATGGTCTCACACTCCTCATCTCCACCTGGGATGTGTGTGTGTTTGTGTGTGTGTGTCCTGTGTGTGTGTGTGTGGGTATGTCTTGTGTGTGTGTGTGTGTGTCCTGTGTGTGTGTGTGTTTGTGTGTATGCTTCTCCTGTAGGCATTAAACGGAGGGAAATCTCTCTTTCTCCTGTATGCGCTGAAAGGCTCCCCCAGGCTGACCATCCTGTATCTCTATCTGTTTGACTATAAGGACACCTTCCTACCCTTCATCCACACATGCTGTCCATCCCAAACCACACAGGCCTCTGAGGAAGGCCTGCCCAGCACAACACCGGTACAAACACACAGCACCACACTGCACTGCACTGCTACAGACACACTGCACTGCTACAAACACACAACACACTGCACTGCACTGCTACAAACACACCACACTGCACTGCTACAAACACACTGCTACAAACACACAGCACCACACTGCACTGCTACAAACACACTGCACTGCACTGCTACAAACACACTGCTACAAACACACAGCACCACACTGCACTGCTACAAACACACAGCACCACACTGCACTGCTACAAATACACTACACTGCACTGCTACAAACACACTACTACAAACACACAGCCCACACTGCACTGCTACAAACACACAGCCCCACACTGCACTGCTACAAACACACTGCACTGCACTGCTACAAACACACAGCACCACACTGCACTGCTACAAACACACTGCACTGCACTGCTACAAACACACTGCTACAAACACACAGCACCACACTGCACTGCTACAAACACACAGCACCACACTGCACTGCTACAAATACACTACACTGCACTGCTACAAACACACTACTACAAACACACAGCCCACACTGCACTGCTACAAACACACAGCCCCACACTGCACTGCTACAAACACACTGCACTGCACTGCTACAAACACACAGCACCACACTGCACTGCTACAAACACACTGCACTGCACTGCTACAAACACACTGCTACAAACACACAGCACCACACTGCACTGCTACAAACACACAGCACCACACTGCACTGCTACAAACACACTGCACTGCACTGCTACAAACACACTACTACAAACACACAGCCCACACTGCACTGCTACAAACACACAACACACTGCACTGCACTGCTACAAACACACTGCACTGCACTGCTACAAACACACAGCACCACACTGCACTGCTACAAACACACTGCACTGCACTGCTACAAACACACAGCACCACACTGCACTGCTACAAACACACTGCACTGCACTGCTACAAACACACTACTACAAACACACAGCACCACACTGCACTGCTACAAACACACTGCACTGCTACAAACACACAACACACTGCACTGCACTGCTACAAACACACTGCACTGCACTGCTACAAACACACTGCACTGCTACAAACACACAACACACTGCACTGCACTGCTACAAACACACTGCACTGCACTGCTACAAACACACTGCACTGCACTGCTACAAACACACTGCACTGCTACAAACACACAACATACTGCACTGCACTGCTACAAACACACAGCCCACACTGCACTGCACTGCTACAAACACACAGCACCACACTGCACTGCACTGCTACAAACACACAACACACGGCACTGCACTGCTACAAACACACAACACCACACTGCACTGCTACAAACACACTGCACTGCTACAAACACACAACACACTACACTGCACTGCACTGCACTGCTACAAACACACTGCACTGCTACAAACACACCACACCAGAACAAACACACAACACCGGTACAAATGCACGACACCACTACAAAGACACATTGGTACAAAGACACAGCACAGTGAGGATACAAACACATGCCCTGTGAGAATGTTTGTGTGTGAGAGAGAGAGAGAGAGAGGGAGACTGAGAGCCTGTGTCTGTGTGAGTGTTCGTGCGCGTGTGTGTGTTTTGTAGTAAACAGTGCAGACATAATGATCTCTGTCCCTCTCTGTCTCTCCATATATCTGTTTCTTTCTCTCTTTATCTCCATATTTCTGTCTCGGCTGTCTCTGTTTCTGTCTGTTTCTGTGTCTGTTTCTCTGTCTCTGTCTGTCTCTGTGTCTACTTCTCTGTCTCGACTGTCCCTGTTTCTGTCTGTCTCTGTCTATTTCTGTTTCTGTCTGTCTCTGTTTCTGTCTGTCTCTGTGTCTCTTTCTCTGTCTTGCCTGTCTCTGTTTCTATCTGTGTCTATTTCTCTGTTTCTGTCCGTCTCTGTGTCTGTTTCTCTGTTTCTGTCTGTCTCTGTGTCTGTTTCTCTGTCTTACTTGTCCCTGTTTCTGTCTGTGTCTATTTCTCTGTTTCTGTCTGTCTCTGTCTGTCTCAGTGGGAGGACCCAGACTGGAAGCAGTGGGTGGAGTTTCTGGTCAAGTACTGCCTCTTGCCATACCAGTTATTGGCGGAGTTTGCGTGGGATTGGCTGGCAGTTCATTACTGGACATCACGATTTGTCATTGTAAACGCCATGCTGCTGTCAGTGCTGGAGGGCTGTGCCTTCTGGAGACTGTGGTGCCGATCAGAAATCAGGTCTATCCCTAACCCTACCCCCTACCCCCTACCCCCTGTTCTCTACCCGCTACCCCCTACCCCCTATCCTCTATCCCCTACCCCCTGTTCTCTACCCACTACCCCCTACCCCCTACCCCCTATTCTCTACCCGCTACCCCCTACTCCCTATCCCCTACCCCCTGTTCTCTACCCGCTACCCCCTACTCCCTATCCCCTATCCCCTATTCTCTACCCGCTACCCCCTACCCCCTACCCCCTGTTCTCTACCCGCTACCCCCTACCCCCTATCCTCTATCCCCTACCCCCTGTTCTCTACCCGCTACCCCCTACCCCCTACCCCCTATTCTCTACCCGCTACCCCCTACCCCCTACCCCCTACCCCCTATCCCCTATCCCCTATTCTCTACCCCCTACCCCCTATTCTCTACCCCCTATTCTCTACCCCCTACCCCCTATTCTCTACCCCCTACCCCCTACCCCCTACCCCCTATTCTCTACCCCCTACCCCCTACCCCCTACTCCCTATTCCCTACCCCCTACCCCCTACCCCCTATTCTCTATCCCTAACTCTATCCCTATCCTTATCCTCTGTTCTCAACTCCAACCAAACTCTATTCCTAACTCTATTCCTAATTATACCTTATTAGTCTATAACTCTCATGTTTATTACCAGTCTGTAACTCTCATGTTTATTATTAGTCTATAACTCTCATGTTTATTACCAGTCTGTAACTCATGTTTATTATCAGTCTATAACTCTCATGTTTATTATCAGTCTATAACTCTCATGTTTATTATCAGTCTATAACTCTCATGTTTATTACCAGTCTGTAACTCTGTATGTTTACTATGAGATCTAGACATATGTTATAGGTAGTTATTTGATCAGTACAAATATTGCACAAGACAACTTTTTTAAGACACTGTATAATTTTATGACCATTGCAAATGTAAGAGTAAAGATGGTGCATATGCTACATTCTGCCCTGTATGGCCTCTAGTCTACAGTCATTCTGCCCTGTATGGCCTCCATTCTACAGTCATTTCAGTTATAAATGAAATATTCATTCACGCTATGTATGTTTGTCACTTCAAGAGATGAGTTTTCATGTCTTTTTCTGTGCATGCATGTGTGCATGTGTGTGTGTGTGCGCGTGTGTGTGCGTGTGTGTGAATTTCAGGACGCTCCCTAAGCGGATGTGGAGTCATCTTTGGCGGGTGCTATGGCAGGGTCTGACCTTTGCAGTCTGCTGGCCTCTCATTCCCCAGTTTGTCTGTAACTGTCTCTTTTACTGGGCCCTATACTTCAACCCTATCATCAATATAGATCTAGTCGCCCAGCAGTTACTGCGCCCACACACATAACACACACACAGAACACACACACACACAGAGCACACACACACGCGCGACACATAACACATACACATACACATACACATACACACACACACACACACACACACACACACAGTACACATACACACACAATACATACACATAACACATACACACACAATACATACACAGTACGCATACACACACATAACATACGCACACACAATACATACACATAACACATACACACAGTACACAGTTAAACACACAGTACACAGTCACACACACGTACAGACAGGAGAGATGGAAGGGACATGTAGTGTCATGTCCAACACACACACACACACACAGACAAACACACACAGACACACACACACACAGAACACACAGCACACACACAGTATGCATACACACACACGTGCGACACATAACACATACACACACACACACACACACACACAGTACGCATACACACACACACACCCACACACAGACACACACACACACGTACAGACAGGAGAGATGGAAGGGACATGCAGTGTCATGTCCAACACACACACACACACACACACACACACACACACACACACACACACACACACACACACGTACAGACAGGAGAGATGGAAGGGACATGCAGTGTCATGTCCAACACACACACACACACACACGCACACACACGTACAGACAGGAGAGATGGAAGGGACATGCAGTGTCATGTCCTATCTTAAGTCAAATCCACCCCAGATGTGAACGACTGGATGGTTTGGGTTTTGATATTTGGGGAGGGTGGGGGAATTTGTTGGTGAATGTTTAAAGATTTTATAAAATGTATTTGAAGAAAAAGAACTGTTCTGAAATGACCTTTGACTTTAGATTTTTTTTTTGTTCTTTAAAAAAGTCATTAATCAATAACAATAACACGATAATCACTATGACACCCTCCTGCAGTCCAGTCCTGATGGGCATGTGTGTGGAGTTAAAAGGTTTGTTTGTGAAGACATGTGAGGATGCTAACCTTTTTGTAAGGTGTTTTCTGTGTCAATTATGAGTCAATTATGAGTCAGGTCAGAGTTCAATATGAATTTGTTCTCTCTGAGAAAGATTGGTCTTTGGTTTTGGACAGGCTGTGGGGTTCTGTGACATCACCCACACAGCTGGACCATTTCTAAAACTGAGTCTTGGTTTAAAAAAAAGAAAGACAGAAAAGCAGTTGAATTGTGTGTTCTGTGTCTTTTTTGATTTTTAATGACATTGATTTGAATAAATCTTTATTTTTACAGTGAACTTATATTTTCCATGGTTTCCTTTTCCTACATTGTTCCTGAAGGGTGAGTGACTGTGTGTGGGGAAGAAACAGAACAGGGTAGAAATCAAATAG
The DNA here is from genome assembly GCF_902362185.1 of Chanos chanos. Classification (NCBI taxonomy): domain Eukaryota; kingdom Metazoa; phylum Chordata; class Actinopteri; order Gonorynchiformes; family Chanidae; genus Chanos; species Chanos chanos. The sequence goes on along the minus strand of NC_044501.1, from coordinate 710,248 downwards.
TTTTTAATTATAATAATATTGTTCCTTGATTTCAGTGTTCATCGTATTTTTTGGTATAAAATTATTAAATGAGTCATTTTCCAGTAATGATAAATTCTTCAGCCCTTCTCATTAAAACTCCCCAGACCTCCGCCCAGTGTCACTGTTCCCCATCAGTCATGTAATTTTAAATTAATCAAACAGAAATCACGGCAGAGTGTTTTAAAAGAGATGAAATCAACTCAGAAGGTTAAATACACTGGACTGCAGTTTTCAGAAATGTCACAACATATGTCTCCTAACTGCCCCATAGCCTGTCTGACTGCTCAAAAGCCTTCAGTCCCGGAATTACACACTCACACCCCCCCCCCATAGCCTGTCTGACTGCTCAAAAGCCTTCAGTCCCACAATCACACACTCAACCCCCCCCCCCCCCCCCCCCCCCCCCCCCCCCCCCATAGCCTGTCTGACTGCTCAAAAGCCTTCAGTCCTAGAATTACACACTCACAAGCACACACATACACGCACACACACACCCTTCAATTCCAGAATCACACACACTCACACACCTTCAATCCCAGAAGCATGGGTGTGTGTCTGATGAGAATATGACGTGTATAAGCCATCAGGACATAGCACAGGGAGGCTGCTCTTCTCCACAGAGGAAATCAGGCCAGACGCAATATTTGGGATTGTATGAAACTCTGCCCAGACACCCGGCTGCCTCTCTGTCACAAAGACACAGCATCCTCTCACACTTATCACTGAGAGAGTCTATACACACATACATATACACACACACATACATACATATACACACACACACACATACATACATACATATACACACACACACATACATACATATACACACACACACACATACATACATACATATACACACACACACATACATACATACAAACAATCATATACATATACACACACACACACATACATACATACATACATATACACACACATACATACATACATATACACACACACACACATACATACATACATACAAACAATCATATACATATACACACACACACATACATACATACAAACAATCATATACACACACACACATACATACATACACACACACACACATACATACACACATACATATACACACACACACATACATACATACAAACAATCATATACATATACACACATACATACATACATATACACACACACACATACATGCACATACATACATACACACACACACACACACACATACATACACATACATACATACATATACACACACACACATACATGCACATACATACATACACACACACACACACACACACACACATACATACACATACATACATACCGAGGGAGGGGGAGAGAGAGAGAGAGAGAGACAGAGAGAGAGAGAAATGCAAATTAATGATTGTGAAAATAAAGAGCACAGACAGTCCAGTGTAGAAATGATACATCACAGAGCACACACACTAAACACAGTCATAACATTCAGTCATCATTAAAACCACACACACACACACACAGTACAAAACTATACATCACAGAGCATACACACTAAACACAGTCATAACATTCAGTCTTCATTAAAACCACACACACACACACACTACAAAATTATACATCACAGAGCACACACACTAAACACAGTCATAACATTCAGTCTTCATTAAAACCACACACACACACACTACAAAATTATACATCACAGAGCATACACACTAAACACAGTCATAACATTCAGTCTTCATTAAAACCACACACACACACACAGTACAAAATTATACATCACAGAGCATACACACTAAACACAGTCATAACATTCAGTCTTCATTAAAACCACACACACACACACACTACAAAATTATACATCACAGTGCATACACACTAAACACAGTCATAACATTCAGTCTTCATTAAAACCACACACACACACACACAGTACAAAATTATACATCACAGAGCATACACACTAAACACAGTCATAACATTCAGTCTTCATTAAAACCACACACACACACACAGTACAAAATGATACATCACAGAACATACACACTAAACACAGTCATAACATTCAGTCTTCATTAAAACCACACACACACACACTACAAAATTATACATCACAGTGCATACACACTAAACACAGTCATAACATTCAGTCTTCATTAAAACCACACACACACACACACACAGTACAAAATTATACATCACAGAGCATACACACTAAACACAGTCATAACATTCAGTCTTCATTAAAACCACACACACACACACACTACAAAATTATACATCACAGAGCATACACACTAAACACAGTCATAATATTCAGTCTTCATTAAAACCACACACACACACACACTACAAAATTATACATCACAGTGCATACACTAAACAAACTGTTTCCAGACAATCTGCTTTCTTATCTCATAGCTGTGGTGTCGTGCATTTAGGTGACTAAGTCAAACTCCAGAAATGAGGTTTTTTTATATTTCTTAGACAGACTGATCCACAGAGGACCAGTTCCTCTATCCTGTGGCTTCCTCAGAGTCAAGAGGAGACCGACATTCTGTACTGATGTACAGCCCTTAACACACGCTTCAGCCCTTAACACACACTTCAGCCCTTAACACACACTTCAACTACTGATGTACAGCCCTTAACACACGCTTCAGCCCTTAACACACACTTCAGCCCTTAACACACACTTCAACTACTGATGTTCAGCCCTTAACGCACACTTCAACTACTGATGTACAGCCCTTAACACACACTTCAACTACTGATGCACCGCCCTTAACACACACGTCAGCCCTTAACACACGCTTCAACTACTGATGAACAGTCCCTAACACACACTTCAGCCCTTAACACACACTTCAACTACTGATGTACAGCCCTTAACACACACTTCAGCCCTTAACACACACTTCAACTACTGATGTACAGTCCCTAACACACACTTCAGCCCTTAACACACACTTCAACTACTGATGTACAGTCCTCAACACACACTTCAACTACTGATGCACAGTCCCTTAACACACACTTCAGCTACTGATGTACCGCCCTTAACACACAGTTCAACTACTGATGTTCAGCCCTTAACACACACTTCAACTACTGATGTACAGTCCCTAACACACACTTCAACTACTGATGTACAGCCCTTAACACACACTTCAACTACTGATGTTCAGTCTCTTAACACACACTTCAACTACTGATGTTCAGCCCTTAACACACACTTCAACTACTGATGTACAGCCCTTAACACACACTTCAACTACTGATGTTCAGTCTCTTAACACACACTTCAACTACTGATGTTCAGCCCTTAACACACACTTCAACTACTGATGTACAGCCCTTAACACACACTTCAACTACTGATGTATCACCCTTAACACACACTTCAACTACTGATGTACAGCCCTTAACACACATTTCAACTACTGATGTACAGCCCTTAACACACATTTCAGCTACTAGAAAGTTTGGACATTTGAACCTGATTCTACTGATGTAGAATGTCTGGACATCTGAACCTGATTCTACTGATGTAGAATGTCTGGACATTTGAACCTGCTCGCCTGGTCTGTGATCAGAGAATAGTTGTGCTGGAAGAGCCAGTGCTCTCTCCTGAAGGACAGTTAGGTAGTAGCTGCATGAGAAGTTTTACTGGTACCATTAGCATTCTGTGCTGTAGGTCCCCTTTCCCATTGCCATGGTGTCTCTACCACGTAACTGTGCAGTGTGCTACACACACAACCTGATTGAACCTGAATTTCAAATGTATTTTATGAAGACAACACAGCCCACTCATCATACTCATTGCCTGGTCTATACTGGTATACAGTGAAAAAAGTCTATCTATCTATCTATCTATCTGTCTATCTATCTATCTATCTATCTATCTATCTATCTATCGATCTATCTATCTATCTATCTATCTATCTATCTATCTGTCCGTCTGTCTGTCTGTCTGTCTGTCTGTCTGCCTGTCTGTCTGTCTGTCTGTCTGTCTGCCTGTCTGTCTGTCTATCGTTTCATTGGTCTGTCATTATACATTACTATGACACACACTCTGTGTCATGTTTAAAGGTGCAGGAATTTCCCTGAACCATATTCGAACCAGTAACTTCAAGGTAGGAGGTGACATCAGTGACAGTAATGTGAGTGACAGTAATGTTTGTACAGTAATGTCAGTGACAGTAATGTCAATATAGTAATGTCAGTGACAGTAATGTTTGTACAGTAATGTCAGTGACGGTAATGTTACTATAGTAATGTCAGTGACAGTAATGTTACTACAGTAATGTCAGTGACAGTAATGTCACTATAGTAATGTCAGTGACAGTAATTTTACTACAGTAACGTCAGTGACAGTAATGTTACTACAGTAATGTCAGTGACAGTAATGTTACTACAGTAATGTCAGTGACAGTAATGTTTGTACAGTAATGTCAGTGACAGTAATGTTACTACAGTAATGTCAGTGACAGTAATGTTTGTACAGTAATGTCAGTGACAGTAATGTCACTATAGTAATGTCAGTGACAGTAATGTTTGTACAGTAATGTCAGTGACAGTAATGTTACTATAGTAATGTCAGTGACAGTAATGTTACTACAGTAACGTCAGTGACAGTAATGTTACTACAGTAATGGCAGTGACAGTAATGTTTGTACAGTAATGTCAGTGACAGTAATGTTACTACAGTAATGTCAGTGACAGTAATGTTACTACAGTAACGTCAGTGACAGTAATGTTACTACAGTAATGTCAGTGACAGTAATGTTTGTACAGTAATGTCAGTGACAGTAATTTTACAACAGTAATGTCAGTGACAGTAATGTTACTACAGTAATGTCAGTGACAGTAATGTTACTACAGTAATCTTTGTACAGTAATGTCAGTGACACTAATGTCACTATAGTAATGTCAGTGACAGTAATGTTTGTACAGTAATGTCAGTGACAGTAATGTTACTACAGTAATGTCAGTGACAGTAATGTTACTATAGTAATGTCAGTGACAGTAATGTTACTACAGTAATGTGAGTGACAGTAATGTTTGTACAGTAATGTCAGTGACAGTAATGTTTGCACAGTAATGTCAGTGACAGTAATTTTACTACAGTAATGTCAGTGACAGTAATGTTACTACAGTAATGTCAGTGACAGTAATGTCAGTGACAGTAATGTTTGTACAGTAATGTCAGTGACAGCAATGTTTGTACAGTAATGTCAGTGACAGTAATGTTACTACAGTAATGTCAGTGACAGTAATGTTACTACAGTAATGTCAGTGACAGTAATGTTTGTACAGTAATATCAGTGACAGTAATGTTACTACAGTAATGTCAGTGACAGTAATGTTTGTACAGTAATATCAGTGACAGTAATGTTACTACAGTAACGTCAGTGACAGTAATGTTACTACAGTAATGTCAGTGACAGTAATGTTACTACAGTAATGTGAGTGACAGTAATGTTTGCACAGTAATGTCAGTGACAGTAATGTTTGTACAGTAATGTGAGTGACAGTAATGTTTGCACAGTAATGTCAGTGACAGTAATTTTACTACAGTAATGTCAGTGACAGTAATGTTACTACAGTAATGTCAGTGACAGTAATGTTTGTACAGTAATGTCAGTGACAGTAATGTTACTACAGTAATGTCAGTGACAGTAATTTTACTACAGTAATGTCAGTGACAGTAATGTTACTACAGTAATGTCAGTGACAGTAATGTTACTACAGTAATGTCAGTGACAGTAATGTTTGCACAGTAATGTCAGTGACAGTAATTTTACTACAGTAATATCAGTGACAGTAATGTTACTACAGTAACGTCAGTGACAGTAATGTTACTACAGTAATGTCAGTGACAGTAATGTTACTACAGTAATGTGAGTGACAGTAATGTTTGCACAGTAATGTCAGTGACAGTAATGTTACTACAGTAATGTCAGTGACAGTAATGTTTGTACAGTAATGTCAGTGACAGTAATTTTACTACAGTAATGTCAGTGACAGTAATGTTACTACAGTAACGTCAGTGACAGTAATGTTACTACAGTAATGTCAGTGACAGTAATGTTTGTACAGTAATGTCAGTGACAGTAATTTTACTACAGTAATGTCAGTGACAGTAATGTTTGTACAGTAATGTCAGTGACAGTAATTTTACTACAGTAATGTCAGTGACGATGTTGTCAGGGTAACAATGTGTGTGTGGTGATGCCTACTCACCACAATCAGCAGCATGTTCCTTACATGCCCACTGATACTGGTCTGTTTTTGATTGGCAGCCCAGAGTCTCCACCTTCCCATAGCAACAATCATGTCTATGACAACACCTACAAACACAATTCCAGTTACCACACGACAGAGTAACCATCATTTAAAGCCAGTTATTACACAAATGGAAATGGATTTAAAAATGTTATGATCTCGATCTCTCCCTCTCTCTCTCTCACTCTCTCTCACACTCACTCACTCTCTCTCCCCCTGTCTCTGAGTGAAGATTTTCTCTCACCAGTCGGCACTGTCTTTGGGCCATCCACGGCCGCCCAACCCGCAGTAACAGCCGTACATCACATAGGAAACGGCAGATCTGCCCGTGCTACACTTTATAACGCCCGCGAGCTCCAGCAAACTGCGCTTTCCCCGCCGGGACGCAGCCAAGGCCGGGGAGACGGAGTTTTCCCCTGCACAAACAACAGATCACAACACACACACATCAGCGCTTATAACAGGAAAATCTAACTGGGTGTTGCTACGTTTTAAGCGCTCAACCCCTGACCTGGAACACAGCCACTGCGATATCTGTAACTAGGGAGTTGCTATTTTGTGTATCAAGCTCACCGACAGTCTAGCAGTTTTTACACCCAGGTTTAAACCTATCGCAGTTGAAAATTTAGATTCTGAGGCTAATTTCATAACAATTTTGTGAGTTACAATAATGATTTAAATTGTTAAAATCCTCCCCATAATTAAAGAAAGGTTAAGATACATGATGCGCGGTTGTCAGATAAACCCTTGCACAACTGTTTCTAAGGCAGAACGTTAGTCCACACACGAGTCGATTAATGTCACAGTTTCACGGCTCACAGTGCTGCACGCTAAATAAACTACAGAATGATAAGAGTGACATAACCGATAATCTTTGGCACTGTCACACCAATCTTCTCTGAAACGTTGAGTAGAAAGGGCCCACTGTACCAGTAAATACTCACCAAACAGGAGAAGAATCATGAAAAAGTAAAGTGCCGACATATTCGGTACGCCGAACAAGTGAAGAAACTGCAGGAGATCTCCACGGACTGTCAGCATGCGCACTTGCCTCGCGCTACTTCTGCTCCCTTGACGTCCTCGTGCTGCCTCCTATGCCTCAAACCATCACCCCCGTGACCTCACCTTAGATATCATTGACTGCGCAAAAGGGCCGTGCCCGCCAAGTCATCTGCGTGCCCGAAAATCACATTCTTCAGTTGACACGTTCTAAACAATATGCGTATCAATAATTAACTGAAAAACAAACAAGAAAATTAAAATTGGAGCGCCTCCAAATAATTCCCTCATCTCAAATGTGACTCACAGCAGGGTCTTGTGAGTTCACAAGAGATATTTTCACTTGTGCCCCCCCCCAGCCACACACACACGTGTGACTGGACACTCCGCATTTAAATCTGAAATCTGAAAAAGGAACGTATTTATAAACAGACTACAGTCTTATACGAATTTATAGACACATTCTTGTCTTATCCGTAATTAGGGACAGACTCTTGTCTTATACGGACAACACAATCCACAAAAAAACAGCGATGTACTTTACGCTAGCAGACACACACACACACACACACACACACACACACAAGCGCGCGCGCACAGCCCCTGCGATGGGCGCGCGGCATACAAGAGTATGAAGCATGGGAAAGAACAGAAACAAGACAGAAAGGAAACTTTTCTATTATTACAATAATAATTACTATATATATATATATATATATATATATATATATATATATATATATATATTATGACATTATTAATTGCTTTTTTATGTCTTTAATACGCTTACTATGCAACTCTAGCTTCGGCCTGTCAAACCCTGTACACATGCAATCCATACACAGAGGAACCGAAGCCAAACTCCAAGTAATTTTGCAACAGACGGAAAATAAACTCTTGTTCTGAGTGCATTTATGTTGTCAGGGTGAAGAGTGACTCAGGTCCGTGTCAGTAGTGTGTTTCGCTGTATATGGTTACGGTGTGAATGCCTTGGCAAACTTTCGAACTCCAATCACAACCTGTCGTTTGCTCCTCATACTAAGGATGCAACCTCTCCGTGTAAAGAACTGTTCAGGAGAATTAGGTTTCTCAACGGAAACCAGTATTCTCACGTGCTCTGAACGAGCGACAAATCAGAGGAACAGAGATCTCAAAACTGAGAGCGAAAGGGAAAAATCTCAAAGTTTTCCCACGTTGGTGAACATTCCATGAGATTTTGTTTATCTCATGGCCAAGACTGATTGGAGACTATGTAAACATGGGCAGAGGCGGCGAAAAAAAACAAAACAAAACAAAACAAAACAAACCCCCCCCCCCCAAAAAAAACAAATGAAGCGTTAGATATAAAAAATGAGAATATGGCCAGTTATAAACAGAACATTCAGGCGTGGGATTAAATGATATGTTATAATAAAAAAAAGAAACTGTCAGAAACTAAATGCAAATGCAAATTAAAATCGTCCCTTTTATTTTAACGCAACAGCCCTAAGAACTCTTGGGCAAACTCCGCAGATGTCATGGGTGCGCCCCCAGCGGTTATCAGTGGTACTATCAACGAAGCTCAATGGCCTCTATTTGAGGGACGATCTCTCAATACACCTTAATTCTATAGTATGAGAAGACTCTTGGCCGTTAATAATGAAGATTGGCATGGATTACATTGGTACAAAGTAACAGAAGACGTATCATAATCGACCCTAAACAATTTCTCAAACTTTGCTTTGTGAGTATTAGCTTTTTCTGGTAAAATGAGATGCTGATGCGCTACATTCGTACTGTTAGAAAGAAAATACCGTTAAATACCTTCGTGTCTCCTCAGCCGCCTCCCACCCCCTGTTAATATCCTGACTGAATGCATTATCCACCAGAGACATCTCAGTTGTTGTTTCGTATCAACGATTGTAAACTTCTCCACATTCCCTTACTCTTAGATCGGCCCTCTTTGTCAACACGGAAGTGTTAAGACTACGTGGGGAGTGAAGGTTGGCTTTAGTAGGCTATATGTGTGTGTTTGAAACAAGGCAGAAATGCCCGGATACTAATGTTTTAACGTGCTGTCTTTCTTATGTACCCAACCACCGGCCCAGCCCCTCGGGGATATGTACGTGTGGCCGTATAAAATGGGAGAGACGCTGTAAGTTCGGGAATGCTGCGGCGGTTGCGGCTCTATCTCCGGCAGCTGGTAACTCTGATGGCCCGGAGACCCGGTGTGTTTTGCGGAGCTGTCGTCTTAAGCTGTCTGCTCATTTTAGCTGTCAAATTAACCTGCAGGTAATGTTACAACCACCCAGCAGACCTACATTCATGTCTCACATTCAGCTCGCAATGACTGTGTGGGGTAAGAAGACTTGAATGCCCCGTGCCTGTGGATAAAACCCAGTCATGCAGTTCTCAAAGAGGCTTATGGTTTACATTAAGCCGCGTTTTTCCCTTAAACTGTGAGACTTTTCTCTTGTATTCCTACACTTTAGAACGAATGATCGGGCTGGTGTGATTGCTTTATAGTTACTGACTTCTCTCCGTTTGGAGAAACACAAACAGATGGTGTTTATAGATAAAAACTCGAGGTTTCGGTTAATTGTCTCCGCTGTGGAATCGTAGTCACAAAGCCTCCCTTTCGTCTTTACTTATAAGACAACTCTAGCAAAGCCGCATGCTCAGTCTGACACTGAAACCGTTTTTCTCAAGACAGCCGATAACTTGCTGATACGTTGACATTACAGAGAATCAGACAGAGCCCGGCGTTTTGAAATCAACGTATTGTGTTCTTATTTTTCCAAATGTGTTATTGATCTGTTTAAATATCACTGTTCTTGGCCCTCGCCTCCGTATGAAAGTCTTATTTTTTATCTTACAGTGTCACTCCGTCTTGTGTTCAATGCTTTTCCCAAATATCCTGTCTTTTCTTCACCCCCCCCCCCCCCCCCGACCCCGTTCAGTCGGGCGAAGAATGTGGTTGCAGCAGCGCGCGCACCGGTGCGTTTTTTCGCTGGGGATGTGCCGGTTGTAGACCTGTATTTGGGACAGGTGGAACAGGTGGAGCGGCTGAGAGGAGCTTCAGACATATCAGTTATTTTCTATTACGCCCCCTGGTGTGCTCACTCCATCAATGCACGCGACCAGCTCCAGCACGTGGCACACTCACTCTTCACTCAGGTGACTGATATGTCTGTGTGAGGCAGAAATAAGGTGTGCGTGCGTGCAGTGTTCATGACCCTATGAGTGACGTTCCTGCTGACTCTGATTTGAATTGGGTAGTGTAGTGCCAATGGGACTGTACCACTGTTGTGGAAACGTGGGGGGGGGGGGGGGCGTGGCCTAGGGTCATACTGTAAGTCCTGCAGAGATGAAAACTGAATGTCTTTTGCTTGCAGGTGCAGTTTGTGGCAGTGAATTGCTGGTGGAATCAGGGCAAGTGCAGGAGACAGAAGAACTTTTACCAATATCCTGTTATCCACCTATACTACAGAAGGTAAAGCACTCTATGCACTGTACATCAGTAGTACAGCACACCACTGAATGTGGTGTTACAGACCTCTAGCACAGGAGACAAGCACTCTATGCACTGTACATCTGTGAGGACTGTCTTATAAGACAGACTAATACAATAACAGCTTTGACTCTGTGCACTGTACATCTGTGAGGACTGTCTTATAAGACAGACTAATACAATAGCAGCTTTGACTCTGTGCACTGTACATCTGTGAGGACTGTCTTATAAGACAGACTAATACAATAACAGCTTTGACTCTGTGCACGTTTACCTTTATATTGGTTTATTAGAATTTAATGTTTTAATGAATTTATTTTGTCTGTTTACTTTTTCTTTTTTAAAATTGTTTAGTGATCTACTGACTACTCGCTAACTATATGGATGTTACTCCTGCATCTTCATGACACGATACCAGTATACCAGTACCGGTATACCAGTATACCAGTACCGGTAGACAATTAGACATTGAATGAATTCAGTCTGTCCCCTATATATCTGATTTCTTTGCATGTGCTAAACGCTAAATATATTACAGAGCTATACCACCACACAAATACACCCCCACTCACCCAGTCATATGTCTCCATTCTCTGAATGACACATACATCTGGTGTGTGTGTGTGTGTGTGTTTTTAATGTGTGTTTGTGTTTGTAATGTGTGTGTGTGTTTGTATTATGTGTTTGTGTTTATATTGTGTGTGTGTGTGTGTATTGTGTGTGTGTGTTTGTATTGTGTGTTATTGTGTGTGTGTTTGTATTGTGTGTGTGTGTTTGTATTGTGTGTTATTGTGTGTGTGTGTGTGTGTGTGTGTGTGTGTGTGTTTGTATTGTGTGTGTGTGTGTTTGTATTGTGTGTGTGTGTTTATATTGTGTGTGTTTGTTTGTATTGTGTGTGTGTTTGTATTGTGTGTTATTGTGTGTGTGTGTGTGTGTGTGTGTGTGTGTGTGTGTGTATAGGTTTGGTCCTATAGACTATAAAGGACCTTTCCATGCAGCGTATGTGGAGAAGTTTATCCAGAGAGTCATCTCCCCGCTGACCTACCTGCCCACTCAGTCCACCCTGAGAGACTTTCTCTCACACCATGAGGTATTTCTCTCACACACACACACACACACACACACACACACAATGAGGTGTCTCCCTCCCACACATACACATGGCCAAGCCATATTTTATAATGAGTGTATTCCACTATCAAAGTTTCTGTCTGTGTTTTTAGCTGTTTATTTTGTCAGAGGAGTGTGTGCGTGTGTGTGTGTGTGTGTTAGTGTGTTTTTTGTTTATGTCCATGTGATTTATATATTTTTCCTAATTGTCAGACCTCTGACTGAAGTACTCTGTGCATTTATGCCTGGTTGGTGTCTGCGTGTGTGTGTGTTTGTGTTTGTGTGTGCGTGTGTTTATGTCTGTGTGTGTGTGTGTGTGTGTGTGTCTGTGTCTGCGTGTGTTTATGTCTGTGTGTGTGTGTGTGTGTGTGTGTGCGTGTGTGTTTATGTCTGTGTGTGCGTGTGTTTATGTCTGTGTGCGTGTGTGCGTGTGTTTATGTCTGTGTGTGTCTGCATGTGTGTGTCTGCATGTGCGTGTGTTTGTGTCTGTGTGTGCGCGTGTGTTTATGTCTGTGTGTGCGTGTGTTTATGTCTGTGTGTGTGCGTGTGTCTGCGTGTGCGTGTGTTTATGTCTGTGTGTGCGTGTGTTTGTGTATGCATGTCTTTGTGTCTGCGTGTGCGTGTGTTTATGTCTGTGTGTGCGTGTGTTTGTGTATGCATGTCTGTGTGTGTGTCTGCGCGTGTTTATGTCTGTGTGCGTGTGCGTGTGTTTATGTCTGTGTGTGTGCGTGTGTCTGCATGTGCGTGTGTTTATGTCTGCGTGTGCGTGTGTTTATGTCTGTGTGTGCGTGTGTTTGTGTATGCATGTCTGTGTGTGTGTCTGCGCGTGTTTATGTCTGTGTGCGTGTGCGTGTGTTTATGTCTGTGTGTGTGTGTGTGTCTGCATGTGCGTGTGTTTATGTCTGCGTGTGCGTGTGTTTATGTCTGTGTGTGTGTGTGTGTGTGTGTGTGTTTTCCCTCTTGCAGCCTGGTGTAGTTGGATTCTTTGACTTTAACACGTCTCCTCAGCCCCCCGGATATCTCACCTTCCTCTCAGCTGCACTGCAGGCTCTCCAGAGAGGTACAGCATGTGACTAAAACATCAGCTAATTACAGCATCGTCACAGTAATGACCTTATTAAAGCATAATCACAGGTATCACAGTAATGACCTTATTAAAGCATAATCACAGGTATCACAGTAATGACCTTATTAAAACATAATCACAGTTATGACCTGATTACAGCATAATCACAGTTATTACAGTAATCACCTAATGACAGCATAATCACAGCCATGACCTAATCACAGCATAATCACAGTTATCACAGTAATGACCTTATCACAATATTTAGACAGCACTTTTACACCGTTCATACGTTACAGCGTCACACTGTGTTTGCCTTCTGTGTTTGGTCCAGATTCCCAGGGGGCGGTCCGTTTTGGTGTGGTGACCAATCAGGAGGTTGCACAGGCCATCTCCCTCAGAGAGGATGAGAGTGTGTACCTGCACCGACGATTAAACCACTCCCTGGTGAGACATACAGACATATACAGTCACACATACAAGAACGACTGTGTGTGTGTGTGTGTGTGTGTGTGTGGTGTGAGCGACACATTACAAAAATGGGATTCTCAATTAGCTGGAAATCACCACAGCAAAAGACACAGCTGTTCAGAGAGGGGGTGTGTGTTAGTGTTTGTATGTGTGTGTGTGTGTTTGTGTATATGAGTGTGTGTGTGTGTGTGTGTGTGTGTGTGTGTGTATGTGTGTGTGTATGTGTGTATGTGTATGTGAGTGTATCTATCTGTCTGTATCTATGCGTGTGTGTGTGTCTGTGTGTTTGTCTGCGTGCGTGTGTGTGCATACGTGTGTGTATGTGTGTGTGTGTGTCTGCGTGCGTGTGTGTGTGTGTCTATGCGTGTGTCTGTGTCTGCGTGTGTGTGTGTGTGTGTCTGTGTGTGTCTATGCATGTGTGTGTGTCTGCACGCGTATATAAGACTATGTGTGTGTTTGTCAGTTGTTTCCACGCAGTGAGCGAAACTTCACAGCTGAAGAACTCACAGGCTGGGTGTTTGAGCACAGAGAAACTCTCCTACACTGGCTACAACCCAATGGGGCAAAAAGCCACACCCTGGAGGAGGAGCTACAAAAAGGCCCCGCGCTCCTCATGTTCCTCCCTCACAACCCGCTAGGAGCCAATCATGAACTACTCACAGCGGTAAGGCAGACTCACTCACACAGGCTTCTCTGTTCTGAACCGGAATTTTACAGCTGAGTGACCCTCTCTCCCACTCCCCCCCCTCTCTCCCCCTCCCCTCTCTCTCCCCCTCCCCTCTCTCTCCCCCTCCCCTCTCTCTCCCACTCCCCCTCTCTCCCACTCTCCCCCTCTCTCCCACTCCCTCTCTCTCCCACTCCCCCTCTCTCCCACTCTCCCCCTCTCTCCCACTCCCCTCTCTCCCCCCCCCCCCCTCTCTCTCCCCCTCCCCCTCTCTCCCCCTCCCCCTCTCTCCCACTCCCCTCTCTCCCACTCTCCCCCTCTCTCCCACTCCCCTCTCTCCCACTCCCCCCCTCTCTCTCCCCCTCCCCCTCTCTCCCCCTCCCTCTCTCTCCCCCTCCCCCTCTCTCCCCCTCCCTCTCTCTCCCCCTCCCCTCTCTCCCCCTCCCCTCTCTCCCACTCCCCCTCTCTCCCACTCCCCCTCTCTCTCTCTCTCTCTCTCTCTCTCTCCCCCTCCCCTCTCTCTCTCCCCCTCCCCTCTCTCTCTCCCCCTCCCCTCTCTCCCCTCCCCTCTCTCCCCCTCCCCTCTCTCCCACTCCCCCTCTCTCCCACTCCCCCTCTCTCTCTCTCTCTCTCTCTCTCTCTCTCTCTCTCTCTCCCCCTCCCCTCTCTCTCTCCCCCTCCCTCTCTCTCCCACTCCCCCTCTCTCCCACTCTCCCCCTCTCTCCCACTCCCTCTCTCTCCCACTCCCCCTCTCTCCCACTCTCCCCCTCTCTCCCACTCCCCTCTCTCCCACTCCCCCCCTCTCTCTCCCCCTCCCCCTCTCTCCCCCTCCCCCTCTCTCCCACTCCCCTCTCTCCCACTCTCCCCCTCTCTCCCACTCCCCTCTCTCCCACTCCCCCCCTCTCTCTCCCCCTCCCCCTCTCTCCCCCTCCCTCTCTCTCCCCCTCCCCCTCTCTCCCCCTCCCTCTCTCTCCCCCTCCCCTCTCTCCCCCTCCCCTCTCTCCCCCTCCCCCTCTCTCCCCCTCCCCCTCTCTCCCACTCCCCTCTCTCCCACTCTCCCCCTCTCTCCCACTCCCCTCTCTCCCACTCCCCCCCTCTCTCTCCCCCTCCCCTCTCTCCCCCTCCCCTCTCTCCCACTCCCCCTCTCTCCCACTCCCCCTCTCTCTCTCTCTCTCTCTCTCTCTCTCTCTCTCTCTCCCCCTCCCCTCTCTCTCTCCCCCTCCCCCTCTCTCCCCCTCCCCCTCTCTCCCACTCCCCCCCTCTCTCTCCCCCTCCCCTCTCTCCCACTCCCCCTCCCCCTCTCTCCCCCTCCCCCTCTCTCCCACTCCCCCTCTCTCCCACTCCCCCCCTCTCCCACTCCCCCTCTCTCTCTCCCCCTCCCCTCTCTCTCTCCCCCTCCCCTCTCTCCCCCTCCCCTCTCTCTCTCCCCCTCTCCTCTCTCTCCCACTCCCTCTCTCTCCCACTCCCCCTCTCTCTCCCACTTCCCCTCTTCCCCCCCCCCTCTCTCTCCCCTCTCTCTCGCCCCCCCCCCCTCCCTCCCTCTCTCTCTCTCTCTCTCGCCCCCCCCCCTCCCTCCCTCTCTCTCTCTCTCTCCTTCCCCTGTCTTTCTCTTTCTCTTTTTCTTGTTGTCTCTCTCAGGTTGCTGATGTGGCAGTGAGGTATCACTCCTGCTGTCGTTCTTCTGTTCCTGGAGCTTCACTGGACCATCCTGCTCCTCCCTCTGTGATTTTGCCCCAGTGTGGGTCCACTCTCCTGGGCCAGCTCTGCTGTAATTCCCTGCTTCTGCCGACCTGGAGCTCCGTGTCCCGCGGCGGACTCCGAGTTTGTGAGCTCTGCCTGAACCGCTCTAAACCCGGACCCGGGTCCAGTCTTGGAGCTGGCTGTTCGCTTGCGGATCTAGATGCAGCTCTGGAGTCCTACCTCAGACGGGGGTCTGTCTGGAGTCAGTCGCTGGCTCCCTCCTGTAGTCATGTCCGATATGCCTACAGTCCCTTTACCCACTACAGTGCCTGCTGCCGATCGCTGCTCACAGCTGCCACTGACGGACAGACGGGTGCCACTGACGGACAGACGGGTGCCACTGACGGACAGACGGGCGCCACTGATGGACAGACGGGCGCCACTGATGGACAGACGGGTGCCACAGACGGACAGACAGCTGCCACTGACGGACAGACGGGCGCCACAGACGGACAGACGGGTGCCACAGACGGACAGACAGGTGTGCAGAGATCTGAACCATCTTCCCCTCATCAGCCTGTGGAAGACTGCCCCCTGCTGGACGCCCTCACAGGCCTGCGGTGCCGCACCAATAAAACACTGCGTTTTTACCTGCTGGACTCTAACCTGCACTGGACCTTGGCTCGCCGTCTTGGGGCAGAGGGCAACGTCAGTGAACATGCGTTTGCCACCATTGTTAACTTGCGAGACGAGACACATTATGTTCTAAACCAAACGGACAGCCTGAGAGATTCACTAGGTAAAGACTTAAGCCTCAAAGTCCATGACTGACCTAAAAGATCTGCCTGATTAAAAACTGGCATGCTAAAGACGCAGTTGGGAGTCTCAGAGAGTCAGTCAGGTGAACTCAGGTTTAGTGTTGAGTGTGGATTTGTGACTCAGGTTTAGTGTTGAGTGTGGATTTGTGACTCAGGTTTAGTGTTGAGTGTGGATTTGTGAGTGAGGTTTAGTGCTGAGTGTGGAGATGCAGTGGATTTATGAGTGAGGTTTAGTGTTGAGTGTGGATTTATGAGTGAGGTTTAGTGTTGAGTGTGGATTTGTGAGTGAGGTTTAGTGCTGAGTGTGGATTTATGAGTGAGGTTTAGTGCTGAGTGTGGAGATGCAGTGGGTTTATGAGTGAGGTTTAGTGTTGAGTGTGGATTTGTGAGTGAGGTTTAGTGTTGAGTGTGGATTTGTGAGTGAGATTTAGTGCTGGGTGTGGATTTGTGAGTGAGGTTTAGTGTTGAGTGTGGATTTATGAGTGAGGTTGAGTGTTGAATGTGAATTTGTGAGTGAGGTTTAGTGTTGAGTGTGGATTTATGAGTGAGGTTTAGTGTTGAGTGTGGATTTGTGAGTGAGGTTTAGTGCTGAGTGTGGAGATGCAGTGGATTTATGAGTGAGGTTTAGTGTTGAGTGTGGAGATGCAGTGGATTTATGAGTGAGGTTTAGTGTTGAGTGTGGATTTGTGAGTGAGGTTTAGTGCTGAGTGTGGATTTGTGAGTGAGGTTTAGTGCTGAGTGTGGATTTATGAGTGAGGTTTAGTGTTGAGTGTGGAGATGCAGTGGATTTATGAGTGAGGTTTAGTGTTGAGTGTGGATTTGTGAGTGAGGTTTAGTGCTGAGTGTGGATTTGTGAGTGAGGTTTAGTGTTGAGTGTGGATTTATGAGTGAGGTTGAGTGTTGAATGTGAATTTGTGAGTGAGGTTTAGTGCTGAGTGTGGAGATGCAGTGGATTTATGAGTGAGGTTTAGTGCTGAGTGTGGATTTATGAGTGAGGTTTAGTGTTGACTGTGGATTTGTGACTCAGGTTTAGTGTTGAATGTGGAGATGCAGTGGATTTGTGAGTGAGGTTTAGTGTTGAGTGTTGATTTGTGAGTGAGGTTTAGTGCTGAGTGTGGATTTGTGAATGAGGTTTAGTGCTGAGTGTGGATTTGTGAATGAGGTTTAGTGCCGAGTGTGGATTTATGAGTGAGGTTTAGTGTTGAGTGTGGATTTATGAGTGAGGTTTAGTGCTGAGTGTGGAGATGCAGTGGATTTATGAGTGAGGTTTAGTGCTGAGTGTGGAGATGCAGTGGATTTGTGAGTGAGGTTTAGTGCTGAGTGTGGAGATGCAGTGGATTTATGAGTGAGGTTTAGTGTTGAGTGTGGATTTGTGACTCAGGTTTAGTGTTGAGTGTGGATTTATGAGTGAGGTTTAGTGTTGAGTGTGGAGATGCAGTGGGTTTGTGAGTGAGGTTTAGTGTTGAGTGTGGATTTGTGAGTGAGGTTTAGTGCTGAGTGTGGATTTGTGAGTGAGGTTTAGTGCTGAGTGTGGATTTGTGAGTGAGGTTTAGTGTTGACTGTGGATTTGTGAGTGAGGTTTAGTGTTGAGTGTGGAGATGCAGTGGATTTGTGAGTGAGGTTTAGTGTTGAGTGTGGAGATGCAGTGGATTTGTGAGTGAGGTTTAGTGTTGAGTGTGGAGATGCAGTGGATTTGTGAGTGAGGTTTAGTGCTGAGTGTGGATTTGTGAATGAGGTTTAGTGCCGAGTGTGGATTTATGAGTGAGGTTTAGTGCTGAGTGTGGAGATGCAGTGGATTTATGAGTGAGGTTTAGTGCTGAGTGTGGAGATGCAGTGGGTTTGTGAGTGAGGTTTAGTGTTGAGTGTGGATTTGTGAGTGAGGTTTAGTGTTGAGTGTGGATTTATGAGTGAGGTTTAGTGCTGAGTGTGGATTTATGAGTGAGGTTTAGTGCTGAGTGTGGATTTGTGAATGAGGTTTAGTGCCGAGTGTGGATTTATGAGTGAGGTTTAGTGTTGAGTGTGGATTTATGAGTGAGGTTTAGTGTTGAGTGTGGATTTATGAGTGAGGTTGAGTGTGGAGATGCAGTGGGTTTGTGAGTGAGGTTTAGTGTTGAGTGTGGATTTGTGAGTGAGGTTTAGTGCTGAGTGTGGATTTGTGAGTGAGGTTTAGTGTTGAGTGTGGATTTATGAGTGAGGTTTAGTGTTGAGTGTGGATTTATGAGTGAGGTTTAGTGTTGAGTGTGGATTTATGAGTGAGGTTTAGTGCTGAGTGTGGAGATGCAGTGGATTTATGAGTGAGGTTTAGTGCTGAGTGTGGAGATGCAGTGGATTTATGAGTGAGGTTTAGTGTTGAGTGTGGATTTATGAGTGAGGTTTAGTGCTGAGTGTGGAGATGCAGTGGATTTATGAGTGAGGTTTAGTGCTGAGTGTGGAGATGCAGTGGATTTATGAGTGAGGTTTAGTGCTGAGTGTGGAGATGCAGTGGGTTTGTGAGTGAGGTTTAGTGTACCATGAGGTTTTGCTGTAAAATGGTTTTGACGGTGCACTGGATGGAGAGGGTCATACCAGTCCGTACTGGTGCTCAGTGGTATTTTGTTGTGGTCACAGCGGCATGTTTCGGGTCGAGACTGCCTGCGACAATGAAGTTTGGGTGGTGACTTTGTGAGCGAATTCTGGTTACCGTGTAGACTGATGCAGACCACTCTGCATGGCTGTTTCTGGACTGTTCCGTCATATGGTTTCATTAAAAGCCATTTTTACAGAGTGCTCCGAGGTGTGGTGGGGGGCGGGGGGGTGGGGTGCTGCCCGTCCAACTCGTATACAGTTGCACTCTCACACCGTCACTCCTGGGAACATCATCTTCATTCATAGTTTCAGAAGTTGAAATTCACAGTTTTCCTTTTCTCCACAGAATACTTTATCAGGAACTTCAGTTCACCTCACTCAGTACTGCCAAGACACTTAGTGGGCCGCACACAACTACAACCCCCACAATCCCTCATTCAGGAAATGACCACACACACCTTCCTGCCCACTGTGATGGACCCTGAGAAAGTGAGTATGTTACTGATGTGACTTAATCAGAGAGGCGTGATTCACTTCACTCAGTTTTCCTTTTTCTCTGTAGTTCTGAAGTGAATGTAGTAGTTCTGAAGTGAATGTAGTAGTTCTGAAGTGAATGTAGTAGTTCTTAAATAGCAGGTGAAAACCTATTACAGGTTGAGAGTCCCCAATCCGAAAATCCGAAATGCTCCAAAATCCGAAACTTTGTGAGCGCCGACATGACCCCACATGACCTCACCTGTCCATGACCTCTGACCTCACCTGCCCGTGTGGGGCTCTGACGCCCTGTTGGCACCAAGACGTCTCATTATGTATATTAAAATACGGTCATGTGCCGCATAACGGTGTTTTAGTTGACGGACCGCATATACAACAGTGATCCCATAAGATTAGAATAGAGCTGAAAAATTCCTAGTGATGTCTTAACTCAACACATTACTCACATGTTTGTGGTGATGCTGGTATAAACAAACCCACTGCACTGCCGGTCATATAAAAGAATAGCACATACAGTTATGCACAATACATAATACTACATAATATATGATAATAAACAGCTATGTTACTGGTTTATGTATTTACTATACTGTACTTTTTATCGTTAATTTAGAGTGTGCTCTTTCTACTTATAAAAAAAAGTTGAGTGTAAGACCGTATGCCCTGTTACACTGGCAGCAGCCTCCTACATGTGGTGTTTACTGCATCTCTGTACAGGTCTGTGGCCTGGGAGCAACAGGCTATACCATATAGTCTAGGTGTGTAGTGGGCTGTACCATATAGTCTAGATGTGTAGTGGGCTGTACCATATAGTCTAGGTGTGTAGTAGACTATACCATATAGTCTAGATGTGTAGTGGGCTGTACCATATAGTCTAGGTGTGTAGTAGACTATACCATATAGTCTAGGTGTGTAGTAGACTGTACCATATAGTCTAGGTGTGTAGTAGACTGTACCATATAGTCTAGGTGTGTAGTAGGCTGAACCATATAGTCTAGGTGTGTAGTAGACTGTACCATATAGTCTAGGTGTGTAGTGGACTGTACCATATAGTCTAGGTGTGTAGTGGACTGTACCATATAGCCTAGGTGTGTAGTGGGCTGTACCATATAGTCTAGGTGTGTAGTAGGCTGTACCATATAGTCTAGGTGTGTAGTAGGCTGTACCATATAGTCTAGGTGTGTAGTGGGCTGTACCATATAGTCTAGGTGTGTAGTGGGCTGTACCATATAGTCTAGGTGTGTAGTGGATTATACCATATAGTCTAGGTGTGTAGTGGGCTGTACCATATAGTCTAGGTGTGTAGTGGGCTGTACCATATAGTCTAGGTGTGTAGTGGGCTGTACCATATAGTCTAGGTGTGTAGTGGGCTGTACCATATAGTCTAGGTGTGTAGTGGGCTGTACCATATAGTCTAGGTGTGTAGTGGGCTGTACCATATAGTCTAGGTGTGTAGTGGGCTGTACCATATAGTCTAGGTGTGTAGTGGACTGTACCATATAGTCTAGGTGTGTAGTGGGCTGTACCATATAGTCTAGGTGTGTAGTGGGCTGTACCATATAGTCTAGTTGTGTAGTGGGCTGTACCATATAGTCTAGGTGTGTAGTGGGCTGTACCATATAGTCTAGGTGTGTAGTGGGCTGTACCATATAGTCTAGGTGTGTAGTGGGCTGAACCATATAGTCTAGGTGTGTAGTGGGCTGTACCATATAGCCTAGGTGTGTAGTGGGCTGTACCATATAGCCTAGGTGTGTAGTGGGCTGTACCATATAGCCTAGGTGTGTAGTGGGCTGTACCATATAGCCTAGGTGTGTAGTGGGCTGTACCATATAGCCTAGGTGTGTAGTAGACTGTACCATATAGCCTAGGTGTGTAGTAGACTGTACCATATAGCCTAGGTGTGTAGTGGGCTATACCATATAATCTAGGTGTGTAGTGGGCTGTACCATATAGCCTAGGTGTGTATTGGGCTGTACCATATAGCCTAGGTGTGTATTGGGCTGTACCATATAGTCTAGGTGTGTAGTGGGCTGTACCATATAGCCTAGGTGTGTAGTAGACTATACCATATAGTCTAGGTGTGTAGTGGGCTGTACCATATAGTCTAGGTGTGTAGTGGGCTGTACCATATAATCTAGGTGTGTAGTGGACTGTACCATATAGTCTAGGTGTGTAGTGGACTATACCATATAGTCTAGGTGTGTAGTGGACTATACCATATAGTCTAGGTGTGTAGTGGACTATACCATATAGTCTAGGTGTGTAGTGGGCTGTACCATATAGTCTAGGTGTGTAGTGGGCTGTACCATATAGTCTAGGTGTGTAGTGGACTATACCATATAGTCTAGGTGTGTAGTGGGCTGTACCATGTAGTCTAGGTGTGTAGTGGACCGTACCATATAGTCTAGGTGTGTAGTGGACTATACCATATAGTCTAGGTGTGTAGTGGGCTGTACCATATAGTCTAGGTGTGTAGTGGATTATACCATATAGTCTAGGTGTGTAGTGGGCTGTACCATATAGTCTAGGTGTGTAGTGGGCTGTACCATATAGTCTAGGTGTGTACAGTCTATGATGTTTGCACGACGAGGAACTCGCCGAGAACATACGCTTGTCGTATTCCAAAATCCGAAACACTTCTGGTCCCAGGCATTTCACATAAGGGATACTCAACTTGCACATATACAGACCTCTGTTTTTCTCTGATGGATAAAATGTTTCCATTTGCCCCAAAATGGAATGACTACTCAACCTGTATCTAGACTATTATATACTTTAATATGTATTATGTTTCTGTGTCCCTCTGACAGAATTGTGTATAATGTGATATATATTGTATTGTACTACAGTTGATGGTGTGGTAAGGTCCTGTCAGACGTGTATAATGTGATATATATTGTATTGTACTACAGTAGATGGTGTGGTAAGGTCCTGTCAGACGTGTATAATGTGATATATATTGTATTGTACTACAGTAGATGGTGTGGTAAGGTCCTGTCAGACGTGTATAATGTGATATATATTGTATTGTACTACAATAGATGGTGTGGTAAGGTCCTGTCAGACGTGTATAATGTGATATATATTGTATTGTGCTATAGTAGATGGTGTGGTAAGGTCCTGTCAGACGTGTATAATGTGATATATATTGTATTGTACTACAGTTGATGGTGTGGTAAGGTCCTGTCAGACGTGTATAATGTGATATATATTGTATTGTACTACAGTAGATGGTGTGGTAAGGTCCTGTCAGACGTGTATAATGTGATATGTATTGTGTGTGTATCTCTCTGTAGGATGTGCTGGTATTGTACTACAGTAGATGGTGTGGGTTCTGTGCTGTGTGGAATCACGTTCTCCTTCAAATGTCTCAGCTCTTCCACTCTACCAGCTTTCTGACCATTAGCCGGTGAGTAACGGTGTTTATTCTTAAAATCAGCCGGTGAGTAACGGTGTTAAACATATAGGATCTAGAAATCTAACAGTTTAAGGTAAACTAACATCAAGTATAAATATTTACATTGTAAAAGTTAAAAAAACAGATGTGTATAAAAAGTAAATGCACTAAGTGAAATTAGAAAATATGAAATATAAGAAAATTCTAAAGAGAGAATGGGGATTTAAAATCCAAACCTTCAGAATGAAAATGTCATTTTAAGCAGTTGGTAAACACACACACACACACACACACACACACACATACACACACACACACTCTCTCTCACACACACACACACACACATACACACACAGGGGCTGTAGATGCAGAGATGCAGTGGGTAAACACACAGACACACACACATACACACATACACATACAAGCACACACACACACACACACACACACACACACACACACACACACACACACACAGGGGCTTTAGATGCAGAGGGTAAATACAAACACACATGATTTAACATCATCCTCATGTGACTGCTGGATTATAATGTTGTTTGTTTGTTTGTTTTTTTTTGTTTCTGGTTGCCAGGGTGAACGTTGCCCTTAACGACCTGCCCTGGGAGTTCATGGTGGACCATGTGCCCACTCTTCTCCTCTTCCCAAGACACAGGTCTCTGTGTGTGTGTGTGTGTGTGTGTGTGTTTACTCACTGCATCTACAGCCCCTGTGTCTGTGTGTGTGTTCGTGTGTGTTCGTGTGTGTGCGTGTGTGTGCGTGTGTGTGCGTGTGTGTGTGTGTGTTTACCCACTGCATCTACAGCCCCTGTGTCTGTGTGTGTGTGTGTGTGTGTCTGTCTGCTTCCGT
The DNA here is from genome assembly GCF_902362185.1 of Chanos chanos. NCBI lineage: Eukaryota > Metazoa > Chordata > Actinopteri > Gonorynchiformes > Chanidae > Chanos > Chanos chanos. Next base: position 686,341 of record NC_044501.1, on the reverse strand, counting down.
GTGTGTGTGTGTTGTTGTATTCTGGCCCCTAAACTACTCTCCTCTTCTCTCTCCCTCTCTTTCATAGGAAACAAATGAGTGTGAAATTTCCTGAGAATACGCCCATCACTTTGCCAAATTTGGTACGCTTTGTCCTCAAGTACAGTGGCCACACCCCTCAAGGTACAGGGTTGGGGGCGGGGCCAAGGTCCCTGCTGCAGGCGGAGCTGCAGGTGCTACAGGGGGAGGTGCTGTTGCTCCAGCAGGCCAAGGACCGCCTATCTCAACAGCTTACCGCCCTGTGGCGGGAAAACCAACAACTTTCACTGCATACGCGCTCTCTGGAGTCCCAGAATGCCTTGCTGCAGGAGCAGAGCGGGCGTTTGGAGGCCCAGTTTCGGGAGAAAAGCCGACAGCTGTCAGACGCCCTGCAGAGACTGGAGGAGTTAGCTAGTGTGTCAGAGCACCTGTTAACGGAAAACTCGCTTCTGAAGGTTTTACTCTCCACCCTCAGAGAGAGGCAGATGGATGGACAAAGAAATGAGGAGAAGCAGATGGAGGACGGAGAATCGGGAAAGGAGGAGGCGTCCTGACAGGAGAACACAGACTGAAGGGGAGGAGGCGTCCTGACAGGAGAACACAGACTGAAGGGGAGGACAGTGAAGTGTTGGGGGAGGTTTTGAATACTGTTGGTACACATGCTCAGAACCTTTAAGATCAGCTTGCACTGGAGGAGCAGAGAGAGGAGCAGAGAGA